>NW_026732242.1:50000-159820 GCF_028476545.2 Physella acuta
CCGGCCATTCCGCGCATTGGCCGACTTCGGGCTTTGACCGTAACATATATATATATATATATATATATATATATATATATATATATATATATATATATATATATATATTCATATATATACCAGTTAAATGTGTGTTTGTGTGTGCGACAGTCTGGAAACAAAAAATTAACAATTAAACTGATTGTCGTACCCTAAAACTTCTCTGGACGCCAATCAAATTCCCCTTAAGATGCCGAAACGAATAAAAAGTAGAAAATCAAAAGAGCTTAGCACAGTGGGCTCCATCGAACCCGAGAGGTTCGGTAATTCAGTCTCAGGGCTTCCGCGGAGGACAAGACACATCCGACTCATAGGATTCACGATCGGATTTTGTCATTGTGGACGATACAACTATTAAGGAGGGTTCGGTGATTGCGCATATGAAACTGGTGGGGTTCGGTACTCCAAAAATTTAACAACCACTGCTTTAGAGTGTATTTTGTAGAAGGTGCAAGCCATATTTGGTCTACTTTTGGTCGTGTCTTTAGAACAATTTCGATAATAGTAGGCCAATATTGCAATTTTGAATTATCAGTTAGGTTGAACAAAGTAATAATCAGTACAATATACTAATTTTCTTCTCTCTTAAAATTTTGGCAAAGAGTGTTGCTTCCCATCCACCCGCTCCGTCAGTCTGCTGTTTTACTGATAGGATAGCGATACAAGAATCCGTTATATTTTATTTCTCTTTAATGCAGTTATCCAGGCAAGATGTATTGCAATCACGTGAAAGTATCTAATCTATCACGATCAAGTTGAGAGAATCGTGAGAATCGTACAAAGAACTAGTCGCGTTATTACTTAGCAAAACTGTGTAGTGAAATTGAACATTAAGTGTTAATACAATTGATTTCTTTTCTAAGTGTTAAAAGAATTATCTAGCAACCGATCCAGTACAAATCCTGCGAAATTTGTTAGTGAAAAAGCGCCCCACCATCTAGGACAAAAATGGTAGAGCGGATTTTAAACGTCACTAACTCTTTTTATGTTACACAATCGTAAAATACGCTTTAGTTCAATAGGTTTCTTTTCTGGGTGATTTTTTTCGATTTTAGTCTTCGAAAAAGCGCTCCCCCCCCCCCTCCCCATCTAGGAAAGCTGGAAAGCGGTTTTTCCAGTCACTGTTTCTTTAAGATATACATTTTACAGTTTTACAGTTACACAATCAAGGTAGAAAACAGTTAAATCAGTATGCAAAGGCTCTCATCCGTTAAATTTCTTTAATTTGAATGTTTATAATTCAAAACTGCAGCTTAAAATGAGCTTTTAATTTTTTTTCTACCACTTTTGGCGCCCCCTTAGGGGCCGCGCCCGGGGCGGCCGCCCTCCCCGCCCTCCCCTAGCTACGCCTCTGACGATCTGGTATTTAAAAAAGACAGTTCTGCATACAACGTCTTGAATTATTTGAACAGGACGAGGAAGCTGTACAGCTGATTAGCGTTCGAGACCTGTGATTCAATACCAGAGTTCCATCTCAGGTAGCACCAGGCACCGTGCCATGGTGATTCAATACCAGTTCCATCACAGGTAGCACCGGGCACCGTGCCATGGTGATTCAATACCAGAGTTCCATCTCAGGTAGCACCAGGCACCGTGCCATGGTGATTCAATACCAGTTCCATCACAGGTAGCACCGGGCACCGTGCCATGGTGATTCAATACCTGAGGTAGCACCAGGCACCGTGGCATGTAGATAAGACTATTTAAAAAGAGACATTAAGTCATGTAGTTTTTAACACGTCGATCGGTTGCTTGCATGTGTCATCTTCTCACGATCTGCGAGATTCAGGTGACCAAATTCTGGTCTGCTGACTGGCATGACTCACAGTGAAGTAACGTTGATTCCACCCATCATTCCATCACTGTTTAGTGCCTGTATTATGTGTACGTTGGTAAATATATGCGCATACTCTATACACGTTATATTCTTTAAGGGCCATACAAAGGGCAAGTGCCTCATCAATAGCAGGGCTATTGTTGTCATGATCAAAATAAAGCTGATAATTTATATTGAAAAATAAAGCTGATAATTTATATTGAAAAATAAAGTTGATAATTTATATTGAAAAATAAAGTTGATAATTTATAAATATTGAATGTGCTTTGACCATTTTTGTTTTTTCTCCCTACCAACTAATATTTTCACACATGATCAGAGTCGGAATAGAACTGTCAGGTGATTTGGTCAGAGTCGGATTAGAACTGTCAGGTGGTTTGATCAGAGTCGGAATAGAACTGTCAGGTGGTTTGATCAGAGTCGGATTAGAACTGTCAGGTGGTTTGATCAGAGTCGGATTAGAACTGTCAGGTGGTTTGATCAGAGTCGGAATAGAGCTGTCCTTCGCAGCAATTTATACTAACTCTGATATATTGAATTCAATAGAAGTTGGTCAAGTTAAATTTAATGTAAAGTTTACACAAGACAATCGAGAACTAGTATACGTCCTGCAAAGATTTCATGAGCAGATATGTATGTTGGGTCATCGCAAATTTAAAACCAATGCCGAATATTTTTTTCTTATGTTCTTTACGCAGAAAAAAATGAGAAAGTATTTGCTAAAAATGTGTGATGGATAAAGAGAAAATCGAACAACAGTTACCATACAAGCTAATGAGTTAAATAATAAAGTTCTTTCCTTAAAAAAAAAGAATTAACATTGGCACGTGCTTTTGTTTTTAATATGGAGACCAGTCACCGCGTCTGTGTACACCGCTCGCTATTTTTATCGACCAATAAGTGATGCCGTTATAATCTATGGGGATTCCCCAAATATTTATTGCAGACACGATCTTTAAAAAAACAAACGCTTCGGTCTCTCTCATAAGTTCTGGGGAAGGTAGAGGAGAGTTAGGTAAGATATGGTGGAATTAGGGCGTACGGGGCGGGAGTGGGAGGTGGGGAATGTTTACGGCTACTTAAACTGAAGTTGTCAACACGCTGTTGTGCTCATTGATTGAGCTAGAGCAGGGGTCTCCAAACTACGAACCGCGGGCCGAATGCGGGCCGCGAGGTCCTCTCATCCGGCCCGCGGAGATTTTTTTGTCCACGGAAAAAATGTTTTTCGGAGGTGGCTGAGGAACTTTGCCCAGAAAATTCAAAACAATTTGAAAATTGTAGCTTTGGGTGCAACTACCGTTGCCAACCGTATTGCAGACATTGGTGAAATCATTTTGACCCAAATAGCGAAAAATGCAAGCAAGTTTCGCAATTTTTCAATTGAGTCGCTTAACAGCTGTTTCACCTCTCAACTTCTTTTGTTTATTAGAGGTGTGGATGAAGACATGAGCATAACACAAGAGCTGGCTTCCTTACATAGCATGTATGACACTGTTACCGGAGATGATATATTCAATGAGTTCCTGGAAAATAAAATAAGCCGCTGTCATTAATGTCAAATGAAAAGTATAGAAATTGGCCTCTGCTGCAAACATAACACGTCATTTAAATTTTCTGAACATAAAATTTTCTGGAAAAAACTCTGGCCCCCGAACTGATTTTTGATAGTTAATGTGGCCCTCGGGCTGAAAAGTTTAGAGACCCCTGAGCTAGAGGGTTACCTGTTCACATGGAATAAAATGATGGATATGAAGGGTTAACCTGTTCACATGGAATATAATGGAGATGAAGGGTTAACCTGTTCACATGGAACATAATGATAGAGAATAAGGGTTAACCTGTTCACATGGAATATAATGATGGAGATGAAGGGTTATTCTGTTCACATGGAATATAATAGAGATGAAGGGTTAACCTGTTCACATGGAATATAATGGAGATGAAGGGTTAACCTGTTCACATGGAATATAATGATAGAGAATAAGGGTTAACCTGTTCACATGGAATATAATGATAGAGATACAGGGTTAACCTGTTCACATAGAATATAATGATGGAGATGAATGGTTAAACTTACTAGTGTGTTGAGTGTGTGTGTCGTGTCCGGGTAAACCTTACAAGTGTGTTGAGTGTGTGTTTGTACACCTTACCAGTGTGTTGAGTGTGTGTTTGTACACCTTACCAGTGTGTTGAGTGTGTGTTTGTACACCTTACCAGTGTGTTGAGTGTGTGTTTGTACATCTTACCAGTGTGTTGAGTGGCTGTGTCATGTCCGGGTACACCTTACCAGTGTGTTGAGTGTGTGTGTGTGTGTGTACACCTTACCAGTGTGTTGAGTGGCTGTGTCATGTCCGTGTACACCTTACCAGTGTGTTGAGTGTGTGTGTGTGTGTACATCTTACCAGTGTGTTGAGTGGCTGTGTTATGTCCGTGTACACCTTACCAGTGTGTTGAGTGGCTGTGTCATGTCCGTGTACACCTTACCAGTGTGTTGAGTGTGTGTGTCATGTCCGGGTACACCTTACCAGTGTGTTGAGTGTGTGTTTCTACACCTTACCAGTGTGTTGAGTGGCTGTGTTATGTCCGGTTACACCTTACCAGTGTGTTGAGTGTGTGTGTGTGTGTACACCTTACCAGTGTGTTGAGTGTGTGTGTACACCTTACCAGTGTGTTGAGTGTGTGTGTTATGTCCGGTTACACCTTACCAGTGTGTTGAGTGTGTGTGTACACCTTACCAGTGTGTTAAGTGTGTGTGTTATGTCCGTTTACACCTTACCAGTGTGTTAAGTGTGTGTTTGTACACCTTACCAGTGTGTTGCCAAAGTCACATGCTTAATAAAGAGAACGAAGTTCTACGGAGCCAGCTGAAGTGTAAAGAGTGCAAGACGGCCCCCATCAAAGACCTGTTCCTGCCGTGTGGTGATCTCTACACCTGTTGCGAATGTTCCAAGACTCTGACACCTTGTCCGGCGTGAAACAAACAGATTGTGGCAACTGTTACGGCGTTTTTCACTTGATTTTACGATTAATTTTACAAAACATGAGCAATAGAGAAAATATTTTAAAAATAGCATTTTTGTATTTTCGGTAAATATACATTGGTAAGAATTGTCACTGAATTGTAATTAAATTTTGAAAAAAATTATTAAATATAACTTTATATTTTAATCTACATTAAAGCTTTACGAAACACAATAACATTTTGAATACTGTTAATTTTATTAGAGGAAGTTCTTTAATACGTCCCTTTATTACAGGGGTTCCCAACCTTTTTTTACTCTAGAAGCACATTCTAAAATATCGGTAGGGTGGCGGGCACCACCTATTTTAAATCGACAATCTCCATCCAGAGGCGTAGCGACTCTTCCCGTCACCCGGGTACAAAACTTTCGATTTGCACCCCCCCCCCCCCTCAAATTTTCGATTTGCAATCTTCCCTAAAACTTTCGATTTCCATCCCCTTCAACCTTACAATAATGTTAATGAAAAAAATTCTGTCTCTGTCGAATAGTGAGAGGCGGGCACATACGAATCGTTCGGCGGGCGCCATGGCGCCCGCGGGCACGGGGTTGGGAACCCCTGCTTTATTATAATCTACAATTTTTATCAAACCAAGAATAAGATTTTTTATTTAGACGTTTTGTATTAGATCTATGTATAAGTAAACCATGAATGAAAGCAGGCTACAAGTAAGAAAGAGATATTACTATTATAAATCTGTATCAGCTCACAAGCCGATGATGAAAACTGTAATACTAAAGTGAACACACAACTGACGCTATAAATTACGTGTCTGAGGCGGAAAAAAAAGATTTTTTCAGAAAATTAAATGTTTTCTGTACTAACATTTCATTGAATAAACATTTAAAATTAAAACCT
The DNA here is from genome assembly GCF_028476545.2 of Physella acuta. Classification (NCBI taxonomy): domain Eukaryota; kingdom Metazoa; phylum Mollusca; class Gastropoda; family Physidae; genus Physella; species Physella acuta. The sequence continues at coordinate 55,756 of NW_026732242.1, forward strand.
ACAATCGTTTAACTTGTTTTATATTACCAATAATAATAGTTTCTCTATCTGTGTATGTATATGTGTATCTCTCTATCTGTTGCGAACGCTTTTACTATGACATCTGACACTTAACACAATTAATCCCTGCGGCGTCAAAACGGCCAATGACAAAACGGCTCCGTCAAAACTACCCCGACAAATCGGCCCCGACAAATAGACCCCGTCAAAATGACCCCGTCAAAATGACCCCGTCAAAAGGGCCAGCGACATTAACCCCGTCATATAGGCTCCCGTCATTTAGGCTACCGACAACTAGGCTCCCGTTATATAGGCTCCCGACAAAAGGGCTCCAGTCAATTTGGCTCCAGACAAAAGGACCAATGACAATACCGTCTCTGTAGAGATTAAGTCTCCCGGCAAAGCGGTCTCATTGAATATGACACCTGCCAGTGGGACCCCTTCATCAATATTCTTTAGAGTTAGCTTATCCAACACTCTTATGTAATACAACGTATGCATCTCTTGTTCGGGAGGCCTTTTTTATATTAGTTTATCTATTATAAAATATAGTATGTTTTATTTTAAGGGTCATCTATCTATGACATCCATACTTGAGTCGGTTATAGGCTGTTCCAACTCAGTGTGTGGGGAGAAGGGTCCATGCTGTACCTTCCTACCTGCTGTATGCTTGTAGGGGTTCCATGACAAATGATCTCAGGACAAATGATCTCAGACAAAATATCTCAGACAAAATATCTCACGGACAAATGATCTCAGGACAAATGATCTCAGGACAAATGATCTCAAGGACAAAAGATACCAGGACAAAATATATCAGGACAAATGATATCATGGACAAATGATCTCAGACAAAATATCTCAGACAAAATATCTCACAGCGAAATTTTAATAGTATTTACGATGATTTTAGTTGAACTTTTTTTTATTGACTGTTAATATGGTTTTGTTTACTTTTTTACGTATAATAATTGTGAACAAAATGAATTAGTGAAACCTAACAAACCATCAAAAGGTGTATTAAGCAATTGTAGTAGAATTTGATTTGAAAAAGTAAAAATTAAAACAAACTTACTCTTTTAGCCTGAAAGGTATAATAAATGATAATGTATAAAACAAATAAAGTAACGGTAGCTATAGAACATTAATGTTCATATCACGCGAAATATCTTTGAAAAATGTGAATGGGTCTTAAGGTTCGTAACGTTAAACTATTGTTTTTATTACATTATCAACACAAACATAACGTGTAAGTTTCTTTTCTCGTGGGTACATCGTTATGATCACACCTCTCCAATACTAGGTGATCATCTATTGTGTGAACTCTTGCTCGACATGTCCTAATTTCACATTTCCAAATCTCTTTGCCTGCGTATGGCAAATACAAATTCACCAGAAACTAATGTCCTAATACCTTTCTGCGATGTAACGAAAGAGACCATAGCAAAGCAATCACCATTAATACTGCTTTGTTACGACATACCTAGCTCCGCGATGACCGCTGTCGATTAAATAAGCATTAGTGTGTGACCGACGCATTACAATGGACTTTATATGCTAGTCGTATTGTCCATGGAAGGCGGATGTCATTCCATTAAGGAAAGCGGGCGGCCACCTTGATACGAAGGTGTGTCTTTATTGTTATTCCATCCCCTTTGATCTAGTTTCGTCCACCTAACGTGGTAGGATTGTCTCATGCTTGTCAAGCACACCTACGCTGTCTTTCGAAATTATTTCTTTAATCTTGGTATACTACATTGAAGATCCCTCCAACGCATCCTCAGGATAAAGTGGGACGACAAAGTCCCGAACAAGGAAATATGGCGAAGGACAGGATTAAACGACATTGTCTCAGAAGTTAGAACGAGGAGATGGAGATGGCTGGGCCATGTCCTACGCATGAGCAAAAAAAGACTCCCCAACATGGCGCTGAAGTGGAACCCACCCGGAAAGAGAAGTAGAGGAAGACCACTGGGAACATGGAGGAGGGAGATGGAAGAAGAAGTACAGGCTACTGGCAAAACCTGGCATGAACTAAAGTGGCTCGCCCAGGACAGGGTGGAATGGCGGAGATTTGTTGTTGCCCTATACTCCACAGGGAGTGATGAGGATTAAGTAAGTAAGTAATACTACATTACTAATACTAACCTTAAAATGTTTAGTGCAATATGACAAATTTATACGGCAAACATTTCTTACAATTATTATTTAGGCCTATAAACAATATTAAACATAGTAAACAGAACCATAAGACAGTCAATACAAAAAAATTCAGATCAACTAAAATTATCCAATACACTATTAAAATTTAGGTGTGAGATATTTGTCTGAGATATTTTGTCTGAGATCAATTGTCCATGGTATCATTTGTCTTGATATATTTTGTCCTGGTATCTTTTGTCCGTGAGATCATTTGTCCTAGAGATCATTTGTCCTGAGATCATTTGTCTTCAGATCATTTGTCCGTGAGATATTTTGTCTGAGATATTTTGTCTGAGATCATTTGTCCTGAGATCATTTGTCCTGTCACCGCTTGTAGGTTATCAAAACAAAATGCTGTTATCATGTAAACATCATGTAGGCTATATCATACATTTACACTTCTGTGCTCGCTTTTAAGCAACAGATCTTTTCTGTTGTAAATTAAACATTATCAAAACTTTAGAATTGGTGGAATTAAGCTGTTAAGGGCTCGATTTGTTTGTGAATTAATTTTGGTTCATGAAAAACAATTTCATTCGGGCATTTAAAAGAGTTTATAGTGGTATTGGAGGTAGGACAAAGTGGTTACTTTTATGCCAATAGTGGTCATGCCATTCATTGGTCTGGAGCCAATATGTCGGGAGTCATTTTGTCAAAAGCCAATATGTCGGAAGCCCAACTGCCGGGAGCCAATATGTCGGTAGCCCAGTTGTCGGTAGCTAATATGTCGTGAGCCCATTTGTCGGGAGCCCATTTGTCTTGAGCCCTTATGTCGGGAGCCAATAGGTCGGGAGCCACTTTGTCGTGAGCCGATATGTCCTGAGCCTATTTGTCATGGGTTAATATGTCGGGAGTCCATTTGTCGGGAGCCTAAATATCGGGAGCCCATTTGTCGGGAGCCTATATGTCGCAAGTCAATATGACGCGAGCCCATTTGACGGGAGCCAATAAGTCGGGGCCCTTTTGACGGGGCTATTTTGACTGGGTCGTTTTGTCGGGGGTCGATTTGACGGGGTCAAATTAACGGGGCCGTTTTGACGGGGCCGATTTGTCCCGGGCCGTTTTGACAGGGCACCGAGAGGCTGTACCACGTTCAATCTGGTCTCTTTTCCATCGAGCAAATAACAATGGCATCGCTTTATGCTGTCAAACTTTCAAACTCAAGATAAACTGTATTTCACATGGTACAGTATGTTTGATACAAACAATTAGTAACTAATTTACTGGAAACAGGTGAATGCGATTTACTTGGTGTTTAGATAAACACGGCTACACGTAGTGTTTTAGACAAGACTGGATAATAAACCAGTGGGTTAGTCCAATTATTAAACGCGTCGTTAACTTTGGGGTAAGGATTAAGTTAAATGCATGTTTTGTTTAGGACTATGTTTTTAGTTAAATTTTAGCTATCAAGTTATGGCAAGAGTCGGCTTATTGTTTATATTAATGGCCAGGGTTCTAATCATTTTTGCATTAATTGGTTGGCTTATCGCTATGACAGGAAGAGAAGATGCGTGTAGGGGTTGTGTTGTTGTTTTTTTTGGGGAGGGGGGGGGGGTTGGGGCGGGTGCACTTTCTCAAAATAAGTGTGTCTACGTCTAATTCTATCCCTAACATCTAAGGACGCAGTCTAACCTACAGATTTACGGACATAAAAGATATGTATCATTTCCCCCCCCCCCCCCCCCCGTCCCCGATATTCTTGGTTCAGGGGACATAGCGCGGGGATAACAGCCCCTCGATCGTCATACAAAAGCACGGGTAGGCCGTCTTACCGTCATTGTTGGATGCGGGGTTGTGACAGTCTCATGTGTAATTCATGTTTGTAAATGGTATTTTAAAATCTACAAAGCTATGCTAGACACGTAGAGAAAATGTTAGGTTTTAGTCTCTCAATTGTCGAACTCTTTTAAGATGTCGAGGTCATATATTCTTGAAATGTTCGCAGTCGATCAAAGAGACAAAGAAGATGCCTGTTTGCTAAGCAGTTTAGCAAAAGGCATGAGTCTGGGTATGTGCCAAAACTTGATGAGCTGTAAACCATCACGCGCCGTGCACGCTTCTATATAGTCTATGTTTTAAGCTGTCAAGGACATCCACTTGAAAGATTCGCAGATGATCAAATAGACAAAGAAGGTGCCAATTAAAGCTTCTTTGGCAAAAGGCACGAGTCTGGGTATGTGCCAAAACTTGATGAACTGTAAACCATCACGCGCCACGCACGCGTCTATTGTAACCAGACATTCCAGACCAAAGACACGCTCGAAGTAGCACAAAACTGGCAGATGTAGACTCCACTTGATGTACCGAGAATATTTGAGCTGGTCATGTTGGGGGTCTTAACACGACCCCATACAGTTCTATTTACCTGGATGTAGTGTTGTTTTTTTTAAATCTCGCGACTTTTGTACTGTCTCAAATTAAATGTCTCGACTTTTTTAGTCTCAAATGAAATGTTAGTGTAGAAGCTTCATAATTGTTGGGTGAAACGTCCCCCAGATCTCTATGGATATCATAGAACCTTTTTTATTCATGACGCCTTACCCTCCCAACCCCTCCCCCACTCGTCAACTTGGTTGCTTAAACCACTGACCGCTGTCCTCATGATTTAGACAAGTAGTTCCCAAAGTGACGAGGGACAGTAGACTTGGACTCGCTTGAAGGAAAAGAGATATCCCCCCTCCCCGCCCCCAAGGCAAAGAAAAATATTTTTTTCCAAATATTAAATTTGCAACATCGGCTAAACAAGTAAGAATGCCTGCTGTCGCCAATAGATATATAGTGGTACTGATATAATGACAACCCGACATAGTTCAAATCTTTACGAACAAATTAGAATTACAGTGGGTGAAAGTGAGCAACTAAAATGACATTCGTCGTTTGTTATCTCGTTGTCTTTTAAAGATGTACCCTATACAGTGTATTATCGATTTATTTAAAATATCAAACACATCACAAGTTATATAATAAGGTGTTAAATATGTATACACACAGAACTTTATTTCATCTGTTATGTTGGCAGTCTGATCTGAAAGTGTATTTTTTAGGGTAATAAGAAGTGGGAGAAACCGACAACTCAAAGAATCGACCATCTTTGGACTAACTACTGTGTAACGTACCATCTAATAGTACAGTCAAAGGGTGCTGTGAATTATCACCACATAGTCTAAAAGAAGCTTTGTGTGGAAAGTAAACTGAAATTACAATGATAAAGAATGTTAGAGTTAAATGAATAGGAGTTGACTGCGATACATTCATACAGGTAATAGTATATCAGTACAATACGACCACGCCCAGGTGGAAGCGAAGCGAGCAGTACTTGCATTCAGATATCGATTTCCTTTTGTTTTCAGTTGGAAAAAATGAGGTCAGCCTGACATAAACTGGTTCTACTAAAATATCTTTATCTGGCCACTAGACCGGCATTGTAAGACATTATGCCCATATATGGCAGCACACAAAACAGATACACCCGCAAGATCATGACTCATCGGGATTTTTTTCCGTTACGTCACATGACACCTATTTTTGTTCATGTATTTAAAAAAAAAACACATCACAGCAATCAATAAAATCATCACTAAACGTTTTATTACTGCATTTTAAAAACACCCAGGCCATTAATAAAATCATCACTAACTGTTTTGTTTCCTAAACTGTTCTTCGTGTTGTCAGTCTTAAAATTAGCTGGAGTCTGAATTCAACATCAGAGATTCTTCAAGGCATAGCGCCCCCCCCCCCCCCCCGAACGAAATGGAATTTATATAGAAAAAATATATTTTTAACAGTGTCGTCGTCGTCCCCCCCCCCCCCCCCCCGAAAATTTTAGTCCGCTCTTTGACAAATTTCCACACCCATACTGATTATTTATGTAACACCGAGGTGCAGGTTGCTCTCATAAACCATGGCACATGTCTCTCTCACGAGACATACCCTATCACATGGTTGTCACCCGAATATCTTTACGTCATTGCACTCTAACCAGACAAAGCTGCCAGACATTAATCTTCAGAGCGGTACAACCACGAGAGTTCTGAAACGACTTCTGCCAGTCGATGCTGTTACTGTCTGCCTAAGGAACTGTCTAGTGCTTATGTCTACTTTGGCTGTGACATCATCAGTAGTATCCAACAAAAAAAATCATTTCGTCTACATCTGTTTCGGAACGGGCTATCTTACAAACATTAGCAATCACTCGAAGAGAACAGCTTCTCTGTAATAAAATCTGGATTCTATATCGTAAGTTGATGCTTCAAATTTTGCCTATATATATATATATATATATATATATATATATATATATATATATATATATATATATATATATATATATATATATATATAGGACCTACATATAATGTATAAAATGTGTGAATTGCAGTATTTTGTTTGTTCTAACTTATTTCCGCAACATCATGAAAGGTAGAAGAAACAAACTTTTTTAATAGCATTTGTTTTGAGCGGCCTGCACGTGAAAGTGAGTCAATCGTGCCGAAAAGGCTAAGACCAGTGAAAAGAAACAATGTCATCATAATTAAACGAAAGTAATAATACATTGTCGAGCAGCATTTCATTTCAACTATATTCACCGAATTTTATTTACTTTTCATTACGTTTAGGGAAACCATGTAGCATTAACCTTGTAACGAGGCAGTGAATGAAGTAAGGCTCCTTCGCCCTACACTTCAGCCAGTATCCCCATTAACCCTTTTTTTACGGAATTAGGTTCCGAATGACATTTTATCTTAAACAATGTGTTATCATATTGCTTTTGGCACATTTAAAGCATATGTCGAAGGAAATTTTGTTTCATAAATTTTTAAGGGCCCAAACATATATTGGTACTTATAAGTACCGTCAGGAATGTAGGACATTTTTTCCAAAAATTAAAAAATTTACAAAACAGGAAAAAAAACGATACAACTTATTAACTAATAATATGGCAATCATTATATCATTTTTTTGTAATTTTCACACATAAACCCAGCACAAAAGTATATTTTGAGTACGATTTTTACTGGATTTTCTAGCGGAACATATCTTAGACCTCAAACACAGCAAAAGGTGCCGACATGTCATGCTCCCTCATTCCTTATTCTTGATACATTCTGGTCTGTCGTCTTTCTGGTGTGACAACAGTTGCCGGACTTAACATGCTTTTGCTGGAGTCTTCCAATAGCCATTACAATGAGCCGCATAAACAAATATTTTGAAAACGAAATCCTAGTCATTCAGTAATATACTACTTGTAAAGCTAGTATAATTGTAGCCTACTAAAATGTTATGACAAGTCTACACTACATTGTAGAGTTCATAAAAAAAGTGAGCTCAATGTGTTTGGAATAGCCGTAGTGGTCTACTGTTTTGTGTTTACTGATTCAAAATTACAAAACGATCTATACTACATGCATATGTATGGACTATTACTAGTCTACATGTATAACTTACATACACGCTAACTATTGTAGGCAAGACAGTTTTTGCATCAAATATAACATACAAATCTTACTTCTAGAGCTAGACTTTGGTATAAAAATAACGTATACTAAACCTAGTAAACGAGCCTGCAACTGCCACCTCTATTCTTGTTTTTCTTTTACTACTAGAAATCTGCAATTGTTTACAATATTTCTGAGGAAAATCCTATGCTAACCTTCTTATAAATGCATAAATATATATATATATATATTTAATACATTTCGATAATTAATTATCAAAATAATATTTACGTCACTCCAAATCGAAAATCTGCAATTTCCAAGAAATCCTAAAAAAATGTCCGTGTGCCCTGACGGTACTTATAAGTCCACCTGTAAACATCGATCTATTACATAGACAATTTGATAAAAATTGTAAAACTAGAAGCTAAATACATTGACCTGACTATTAAGGATGCCAAAAAAAAAATATTCGGTGTTGAAAACTTGAAGAATAAGGTAAAATAAAGGGAAATCAGAAACACATGTGAGATATGTACAGAACGATTGTGAACTACCGATACAGGTAGAGATTGAAAGTGGCGCCACACCAGAAATTTTCAAAAAACATAGATCCCTCCACCTACCTGTGACTCGTCTTAAATTAAAAATAGTACAGGCACTTAATTAAAGTGGTACTTATAAGTACCGTCAGTAAATAAAGGGTTAAGCTCAAGCCGACTGATTTCCAAACAATATATACTTTGTTAAAGAGCTTCGACCCCATGTGTTTTGACCACATTTGTTTGTCCAAGGAATAATAAAAGATTTGAGCACAGACTATAAAACAAACTTGAAAACATACAGTCCAAGGATCGCGTATCTCTTCTTCTTCGTTCTTAATTTTAGTGTTGGAAGGGATTCCCTCCAATATAATCAAGTAAACGTGTCATCTGGTTCTACGCCGTATAGCACAATTTTGGCCTGCTTTTCTTTTTGGATTTGTTTCCATAGCCATTTTTCCAACCAAGAACAAACTACAAGGCAACAGTTGTTTGATTTTGGAGTTGTCTCTCCTAGAAGGAGTTGCTGTCCCCAGCTATCGAGGGTTCGAACTCGATACTTAACGGTTTAGCAACCACGAACTTTACCGACTCGACCACACCAAAAAAACACAATATTTCCAATAACATTATACACACCTTTAAAAAAACAAAAACAAAAAAAAACATGTAAAACAAAAACACAATCTTTGCAATAACATTGTAGACACTTTAAAAAAACAGCAACACAATCTTCAAGATAAGTGATAGCTCTATGTAGCTTACAATAAAAACGTCGCCAGGATTATGCTGATTCTCTCATTTTCTGTTGGCGACACTATCCGTACACAGTCGTGTACGTAGTTCTAGCCCAGGCCATTAGCTCTGACTACATTATCCTAATTCTTATCCTAACCGTGACCCTAACATCGAAACAATCGTATAACCCAGCCATATTACTGTTCTATCAAACATGCGGTTTCACAAAAACTTTTCTTTTTTCCTCTCCATTAGACGAAGAATGGGGAAAGAAGAGTTACTGTTGTACAACTACTCGTCCTCCTCTGTGAGAACTTTGCTAGTCATGGTCGTCGCCGTGATAGTGTTGGATCACACACGTGAGTACCTTACGGAAAGATATTTTAGATGTGTGTCCTATGTTTTATTCAGTCTTAATTAGTTTGTATTTTAACTTAAATAAGATAAATGTCAACTTGACCACCATTATTTCTATTCAGTTTTTCTTTTCTTTTCCTGGTGTAAGCGTATGTTGCTATATCATAAATAGCCTAATGATAAAGAAATGGCGTTTTAGTGCAATGATTTACTACTTCATGTTTAGGCATTAGAACTAAAAAAAATAGTGTTCTTGCATTTGTAAAAAAAAGTTTAATTGCATTTCTAAATCTTGATAACAAATTTCGGAAAGCCGTTATTTGTATGAAAAATATGTTATACATATGTTTAAATAAATCAGCTCTGATGGCTCTGATCGTATTCCATCTACGTGTAATGGGTACCTGACTCTAGTCCCCCCAGCTCTGGTGGGTACCTGACTCTGGTCCACCCAGCTCTAATGGGTACCTGACTCACTGAGTCCATCCTGCTCTGATGGGTACCTGACTCTAGTCCATCCAGCTCTGGTGGGTACCTGACCCTAGTCCATCCAGCTCTGGTGGGTACCTGACTCTGGTCCACCCAGCTCTGATGGGTACCTGACTCTAGTCCCCCCAGCTGTAATGGGTACCTGACTCTAGTCCCCCAGCTGTAATGGGTACCTGACTCTAGTCCACCCAGATCTGATGGGTACCTGACTCTAGTCCACCCAGATCTGAAGGGTACCTGACTCTAGTCCATCCAGCTCTGGTGGGTACCTGACTCTAGTCCATCCAGCTCTGGTGGGTACCTGAGTCCACCCAGCTCTGATGGGTACCTGACTCTAGTCCACCCAGCTCTGATGGGTACCTGAGTCCACCCAGATCTGATGGGTACCTGACTCTAGTCCACCCAGCTCTGGTGGGTACCTGACTCTAGTCCACCCAGCTCTGATGGGTACCTGATTCTAGTCCATCCGGCTTTGATGGGTACCTGACTGTAGTCCACCCAGCTCTGATTGGTATCTGACTCTAGTCCACCCAGCTCTAATGGGTACCTGACTCTAGTCCACCCAGCTCTGGTGGGTACCTGACTCTAGTCCATCCAGCTCTGGTGGGTACCTGACTCTAGTCCCCCCAGCTCTGGTGGGTACCTGACTCTAGTCCCCCCAGCTCTGGTTAGTATCTGACTGTAGTCCTTCCAAGTCTGATGGGTACCTGACTCTAGTCCATTAAGCTCTGGTGGGTACCTGACTCTGGTCCACCCAGCTCTGTTGGGTACCTGACTCTAGTCCACCCAGATCTGGTGGGTACCTGACTCTAGTCCCCCCAGCTCTGGTTAGTATCTGACTGTAGTCCTTCCAAGTCTGATGGGTACCTGACTCTAGTCCATCAAGCTCTGGTGAGTACCTGACTCTGGTCCACCCAGCTGTGGTGGGTACCTGACTCTAGTCCCCCCAGCTCTGTTGGGTACCTGTCTCTGGTCCACCCAGCTCTGATGGGTACCTGACTCACTGAGTCCATCCAGCTCTGATGGGTACCTGACTCTGGTCCACCCAGCTCTGATGGGTACCTGACACTCCCCCCAGCTCTGATGGGTACCTGAGTCCATCCAGCTCTGATGGGTACCTGACTCTAGTCCACCCAGCTCTGGTGGGTACCTGACTCTAGTTCTGCCAGCTCTGATGGGTAACTGACTCTAGTCCACCCAGCTCTGATGGGTACCTGACTCTAGTCCACCCAGCTCTGGTGGGTACCTGACTCTAGTCCACCCAGCTCTGGTGGGTACCTGACTCTAGTTCTGCCAGCTCTGATGGGTAACTGACTCTAGTCCACCCAGCTCTGATGGGTACCTGACTCTAGTCCACCCAGCTCTGATGGGTACCTGACTCTAGTTCTGCCAGCTGTGATAGGTACCTGACTCTAGTCCACCCAGCTCTGATGGGTACCTGACTCTAGTCCACCCAGCTCTGATGGGTACCTGAGTCCACCCAGCTCTGATGGGTACCTGAGTCCACCCAGCTCTGATGGGTACCTGACTCTAGTCCACCCAGCTCTGGTGGGTACCTGACTCTAGTTCTGCCAGCTCTGATGGGTACCTGACTCTAGTCAACCCAGATCTGATCAGTACCTGACTCTAGTCCACCCAGCTCTGATGGGTACCTGAGTCCACCCAGCTCTGATGGGTACCTGAGTCCACCCAGCTCTGATGGGTACCTGACTCTAGTCCACCCAGCTCTGGTGGGTACCTGACTCTAGTCCACCCAGCTCTGATGGGTACCTGATTCTAGTCCATCCGGCTTTGATGGGTACCTGACTGTAGTCCACCCAGCTCTGATTGGTATCTGACTCTAGTCCACCCAGCTCTGATGGGTACCTGACTCTAGTCCACCCAGCTCTGGTGGGTACCTGACTCTAGTCCATCCAGCTCTGGTGGGTACCTGACTCTAGTCCCCCCAGCTCTGGTGGGTACCTGACTCTAGTCCCCCCAGCTCTGGTTAGTATCTGACTGTAGTCCTTCCAAGTCTGATGGGTACCTGACTCTAGTCCATTAAGCTCTGGTGGGTACCTGACTCTGGTCCACCCAGCTCTGTTGGGTACCTGACTCTAGTCCACCCAGATCTGGTGGGTACCTGACTCTAGTCCCCCCAGCTCTGGTTAGTATCTGACTGTAGTCCTTCCAAGTCTGATGGGTACCTGACTCTAGTCCATCAAGCTCTGGTGAGTACCTGACTCTGGTCCACCCAGCTGTGGTGGGTACCTGACTCTAGTCCCCCCAGCTCTGTTGGGTACCTGTCTCTGGTCCACCCAGCTCTGATGGGTACCTGACTCACTGAGTCCATCCAGCTCTGATGGGTACCTGACTCTGGTCCACCCAGCTCTGATGGGTACCTGACACTCCCCCCAGCTCTGATGGGTACCTGAGTCCATCCAGCTCTGATGGGTACCTGACTCTAGTCCACCCAGCTCTGGTGGGTACCTGACTCTAGTTCTGCCAGCTCTGATGGGTAACTGACTCTAGTCCACCCAGCTCTGATGGGTACCTGACTCTAGTCCACCCAGCTCTGGTGGGTACCTGACTCTAGTCCACCCAGCTCTGGTGGGTACCTGACTCTAGTTCTGCCAGCTCTGATGGGTAACTGACTCTAGTCCACCCAGCTCTGATGGGTACCTGACTCTAGTCCACCCAGCTCTGATGGGTACCTGACTCTAGTTCTGCCAGCTGTGATAGGTACCTGACTCTAGTCCACCCAGCTCTGATGGGTACCTGACTCTAGTCCACCCAGCTCTGATGGGTACCTGAGTCCACCCAGCTCTGATGGGTACCTGAGTCCACCCAGCTCTGATGGGTACCTTACTCTAGTCCACCCAGATCTGATGGGTACCTGAGTCCACCCAGCTCTGATGGGTACCTGAGTCCACCCAGCTCTGATGGGTACCTGACTCTAGTCCACCCAGCTCTGGTGGGTACCTGACTCTAGTCCACCCAGCTCTGATGGGTACCTGATTCTAGTCCATCCGGCTTTGATGGGTACCTGACTGTAGTCCACCCAGCTCTGATTGGTATCTGACTCTAGTCCACCCAGCTCTGATGGGTACCTGACTCTAGTCCACCCAGCTCTGGTGGGTACCTGACTCTAGTCCATCCAGCTCTGGTGGGTACCTGACTCTAGTCCCCCCAGCTCTGGTGGGTACCTGACTCTAGTCCCCCCAGCTCTGGTTAGTATCTGACTGTAGTCCTTCCAAGTCTGATGGGTACCTGACTCTAGTCCATCAAGCTCTGGTGGGTACCTGACTCTGGTCCACCCAGCTCTGTTGGGTACCTGACTCTAGTCCACCCAGATCTGGTGGGTACCTGACTCTAGTCCCCCCAGCTCTGGTTAGTATCTGACTGTAGTCCTTCCAAGTCTGATGGGTACCTGACTCTAGTCCATCAAGCTCTGGTGGGTACCTGACTCTGGTCCATTAAGCTCTGGTGGGTACCTGAGTCCATCCAGCTCTGATGGGTACCTGACTCTAGTCCACCCAGCTCTGGTGGGTACCTGACTCTAGTTCTGCCAGCTCTGATGGGTAACTGACTCTAGTCCACCCAGCTCTGATGGGTACCTGACTCTAGTCCACCCAGCTCTGGTGGGTACCTGACTCTAGTCCACCCAGCTCTGGTGGGTACCTGACTCTAGTTCTGCCAGCTCTGATGGGTAACTGACTCTAGTCCACCCAGCTCTGATGGGTACCTGACTCTAGTCCACCCAGCTCTGGTGGGTACCTGACTCTAGTTCTGCCAGCTGTGATGGGTACCTGACTCTAGTCCACCCAGCTCTGATGGGTACCTGACTCTAGTCCACCCAGCTCTGATGGGTACCTGAGTCCACCCAGCTCTGATGGGTACCTGACTCTAGTCCACCCAGCTCTGGTGGGTACCTGACTCTAGTTCTGCCAGCTCTGATGGGTACCTGACTCTAGTCCACCCAGATCTGATGAGTACCTGACTCTAGTCCACCCAGCTCTGATGGGTACCTGAGTCCACCCAGCTCTGATGGGTACCTGAGTCCACCCAGCTCTGATGGGTACCTGACTCTAGTCCACCCAGCTCTGATGGGTACCTGAGTCCACCCAGCTCTGATGGGTACCTGACTAGTCCACCCAGCTCTGATGGGTACCTGACTCTAGTCCACCCAGCTCTGATGGGTACCTGACACTCCACCCAGCTCTGATAGGTACCTGACTCTAGTCCACCCAGCTCTGGTGGGTACCTGACTCTAGTCCATCCGGCTTTGATGGGTACCTGACTGTAGTCCACCCAGCTCTGATTGGTATCTGACTCTAGTTCTGCCAGCTCTGATGGGTACTTGACTAAACCCTATCTGTCCCATTGCTTAAATAAACCCTGTCTGCGTCTTTAACTAAAACAGACTTTCTCCGTAGACAATAAATACATTTTTTCAGTGACCGAATTATATGTGCTTCTTTTGACCAGACACAATCTGACCGATTAACTAGACTGTATTTGCCCTGTTCAATAAAGCTGATCAAACAGACACTTTCCTCCACGTTAACTATCCCTTTGTTAAATTGTAAAACCCGTGATTTTTATTCAAATTTGTTTTTATTTACTTAGATGGGAGCATATACTCGGACAGAAAATGCAAGGTCGGTTTTACATGGCTATTTTCTGATTGTTTAGTTATAGGCCTGTATATAAAAAACGATCGTTACAATTTACTCATCAATTAAAAAATCAAAGTGTAATTTGTTTAACAAAACCTAATGTTTCGTTGACGTAAAACAATTAAAATGTTATTAAATATTCTCTAGTTAAGAATAAAATCGACACTTTCAATGGCTTGTAAAAGCTGTTTTTTTTCCCTCTCAGTCCGGCCCTGTTTCAACCAATCAGACATCTCTACCTCGGTTCAGCAGAGCGGTGTACATCTTTGATATAAACAACTACGTGGTTCTGAAGACGGAAGTCACCGCTTCAACGGATGAGATATGTGATGGCCGTATTCATATCATTCATCATGACATGCGCGTACCGCTACGATTAAGAATCACCCCCGGTAAGTGTCCCCGTAATGTAGTATGGCAACAACAAACGAGTGGAGTGGTAGATCATTTGAACTCAGCACATAACATTATGTTCAGTGTTAACAAGTGGAGGGTAGATCATTTGAACTCAGCACATAACATTATGTTCAGTGTTAACAAGTGGAGGGTAGATCATTTGAACTCAGCACATAACATTATGTTCAGTGTTAACAAGTGGAGGGTAGATCATTTGAACTCAGCACATAATATTATGTTCAGTGTTAACAAGTGGAGGGTAGATCATTTGAACTCAGCACATAACATTATGTTCAGTGTTAACAAGTGGAGGGTAGATCATTTGAACTCCGCACATAACATTATGTTCAGTGTTAACAATTGGAGGGTAGATCATTTGAACTCAGCACATAACATTATGTTCAGTGTTAACAATTGAAGGGTAGATCATTTGAACTCAGCACATAACATTATGTTCAGTGTTAACAAGTGGAGGGTAGATCATTTGAACTCAGCACATAACATTATGTTCAGTGTTAACAAATGGAGGGGTAGATCATTTAGTTAACGTTTGAACTTAGTGCATAACGATATGTTCAGTGTTAACATAAAAACATGAGATCCATTTTGGAAGCCGCGCGCTAAACGCTCAGGTTAGCAAGTGCAAGTTCTGCTATTCTACCGTTTGCCATCCTAAATTTTCTTTAATTGAAACAAATATACATACGGCTTTCTTGCAATTTATTTAACTTACAACGCAGTTTCATTAACTCAAAATAAACTCAAAATGCTAGAAAAGTCTCAAGCAACATGTTTTTATCGTTTAAAAACACTGATTTCGGCCGAGCATGGGTCTGACCACACTATCCCTTTATATGCAGTGGCGTAGCTACCGTAAAGCTAGCGTAAGCAAGGCATAGGGGCCCAAAGCATTTAGTGGCCCTTTTCCCTCTTAAAAAAATAAAACTTTTTACGTTGGAATTTTAATATTTGTTTCATACAAATAAGGTTAAAAATAAAATAAAAATTCAGTTTCTTTTCTATTGTAGTAATAATTAAAAGTTTCAAAAAGTCCTTTCTTACTTTACAAGTAGTGATATTCAGGGGGGGGGGGTCGATCAGGACCCATCCGTAATAGTATCACTATATCTTTACCTTAATGACAAGCCGTTTGTTGATCTAATTAATCTTTAATCCATATGGCACTACTAACACTATAAGTTTTTGGTTTTCATCCAATCGCCAAGAAACTTTGCGAGTCGTTGAGAATACTCAAAATAAAGTTTTTTCCCCCAGACATTTTTCATGAAAAGATGCCTGAAAGATACTCCGACTTTGCGGAAGGTTTCTGCCATTAAATGTTTATTTTATTTCTGAGGGCGACACCCCATCAGTAAGGTTGTGCAGTTTGACATCCATAGTTCCCCAGCAGCTATTTTTGCACCTGGGGTCCGTTGATTGGATGTCCGGCGCAGGGGGTTAGCGCTACTACTTGATTTAGCGGTCAAATTGCACGGGCGCATCAGTCGGCACAACGGCGGTGGAGTAACCCGGTGCACCCCGGGCTCCCCCATGAGCACTAAGGCGCCTATATTCGTTTTAATGAGCGCCATACACTAGGGATATGTCCGGATACTAAAATCGATTACTATATCCAATAAGGGGTGTCCTCCAGCGCAATCGCAGTAGTAACGGTTGGGCTCCCGAGTTACCCTGCGGCTACCTGAGTGCACGAGATCCGTTGATTGGACGTCCTGCGGAGTTAGGGATACTACTTGATTCAACAGTCAAACTGCAACAGGGGCGGCTTTCGAAACCCCCGGCGTGCAGATGACACTAATCACACAAGTATTCTACAATAGGGACAAGGTTTGCATCTGGCTAACTACGGTAGGGTAACCAGGCATTGCCCTGACACCTAGCTGACACATAGCTGGTCGACGAAAGGTATTCAACCTCACTATTACGGAAAATGATTAACATACACTCAATGCTTTCATACAGTACGCCCAAGGGCGTCTTACCGGTAGTGTCAACCAACCCGCGCCCCCGCAACAAAGATCCGAAAAAATAGCAGCGGTGATGTTTATGATTTAACTATCTCAGTTTTAAAAAACAAGGTCACACGACAAATATTACACAATAGATAACGCGTCGATGAAACCCTTAACAATTTGTTTGTTACCCTGATAAGTGGGACTACGCGGACGAGTACGCTAGTTATTATAAACATTCTTTAACATTTTGATGTTTATGATGGAATTTTTAAATCTCTTATAGCTGGAGCTATAAATAGATCTCACTACACTTATTAATCATTTTACAAAATTAATAGCGTTAGAAAAAACGGATCTAAATAAATTATAAGCAATTTAAAGAAAAGTGTGTTTGGATAGTAGCGTCACAAAGTCGGGTGTTACCCTACATGTTTACTAAAGATGTCACCCCATCGTCCCCAACTATTTTGCATTTTCGGAGGGGTGTTAACCCTCTCTCACTAATTTTTTATTATTTTATCTGGATACAACTTAGTTTTGACAGTAAATTTTACAATGTATTGTCATGGTGTCACGCCTAAATGTTGTCATCAGATGCAGACCGCACCTCTGTCCCACGTCTTATTTCGATATTGTGTTTGTTTACTTTTAAAAAAAATAACTGTAAGCCTGTAACAAAACTACATACTAATAAAGTATAAATACAATATCAGGACGTATAAAATATAAAATGTGCAGAATATTTATATTATTTTTGAAATCCTCCATCATAAGTAGCAGTTGATTTCTTCGTTTAACTCCGTTGTAGCCTAAAGGCTGCGGAAGTGGGCCCACTGATAAGTTTTGCATATGGGCCCAAAAATCCTAGCTACGCCACTGTTTATTTGTTGAGGACACAGAAATATGTGAACTCTACCTCACCTGCCCCGTGTCCGCCAAGTCCGGATAAGCAAATTTATCATCAACATTTAAAAATAAATTGTTTTCATAATTGATTTTATTTTTACCCAATTAATTTTAGTTTGACCTAGATCCTAGATTTTAGATCTAGCATTGACTTTCCCTTCATCTGACAGCAGATCTGTAGATCTAGAGAAATTTATTGTATACCCAAATTAGAAGAACTGTTGAAAATTGTTATAAGTGTTGGAACCTAATAAAAATTGCAAACGGAGGTTTCGTTAAAGCTATAGCCGATAGAGTCATTAGCTTTATAATGTGTTAAACTTTTGAATGGGAAACAAAATACTCGATGGAAGCCGCCATTATTGTTGTAAAAGTAAATAAATCATGTGACGTCACTATAAGAAAAGTCATTATTTTGAACTTTTATAATTAATGTGGTGTTCTACCAGTGAACATACCAATAAATTAATTAAGGTCTTTAAATAAATTTGTGATTAACAGTTTGGTAAAAAAGAACATTATTCTCTAACTTTCGCAGCTCTACATATAGATAAGATTCTCTTCTGTAACAAAACAGACAAACAAATAAACAATACAAAAACACAAAAAACACAACAAATAAACACACAAACGTAAACGAACTTGAGTTTTAGTAGTCTAAGGATAGATAGATAGATAGATAGATAGAGAGATAAAAATAAAGTTAGGTCTCCATTACTTACTACAAGCAAGTACTCTCATTATTAAAAGTTAAGGGGAACACTACGAAAATACCGCGAAATAATGTTTCGTAAACACTGTTATGTGTGTTACTTTCAAAATATCCTCAGTGACCAAATATGGACCACCTGCTGAAATCTCGTTCGTTAAGGAATCTAAACCTCCCAAGCTTGGATACTTTTACGCAATGCCAAACTCCAAAATTGATGAAACAAGCTCTGTTAGCTTCAACTTATCTGTAAGTCAGATGTTTAAATATTGACATACATACACCTACACATTACAAATATTATTCAAGAACTTTTGTCTGCTTAGTTGGCTGACAGCCTGGTTCTGTCTTGGAGACAACAGACCAGACGTTCAACTATGTTTGGGTTCTTTAATCATTGCCAATTTAGAGACGTAAATTAACTATTTTGCGTAAAGTATACTCAATAAAACTGATTTTATCTAGGCAGCAGTAAATAGACAGGTCACTTGTAGGTCAGTAGATCTAGAACACCATCCTGTGATAGCCGCTTACGGCTTAAGCATGATGTTCTTGCTATTCCTCTATGTTTCTGATCCATTCTACGATAGATAAAACTATTTCGTCAAGTAGGCCTACGTAACTGTACAACCAAACTTGTCTTTTAAACAGAATGAAAAGCATCTCTAATTTTAACGAGCCTCAGCTCGACAAATTTAATCGTTGACGGTCGGTTTTCTGGTTATATATATATATATATATATATATATATATATATATATATATATATATATATATATATATATATATATATATATATATATATATATATATATATATATATATATATATATATATATATATATATATATATATATATATATATATATATATATATATATATATATATATATATATATATATATATATATATATATATATATATATATATATATATATATATATATATGTTTTTTTTGTTTTTTTTTATTTTTTAATTTTTTTTTTTATTATTTTTTATTTAATTATTTATTTATTTAAACGATTTAAGTAAAATGGCATATGAACTAGACTAAAATAGAGGATGCACCTTAACGGCTTAGTTTTACTGTTCCCTAATCCTCAGTTGTGAAACCAAAAGTTAACATTGTGGCTTACCATGGTCGTTTAAGTTTCTGGCCGTGGGGGGGGGGGGGCACAATGTCAGAAACAAACACAACCGTGGGAAAAGGTTCTCTGTAATACTGATCTATTATTTCTAAATATTCCATGACCCAAAATTGACCCCTGGCAATGTGGGTTATCTGCTACATATAATATCAATTTGTCACACAACCTAAAGTAAAAGATTAATTAAAAAATAAATAAACCCCATTGTAATCAATAGGTCAGTGTTGGGCAGACAACACATTATGCCTTGGTGGTTTTTAAACGATCGTCAGAGCCATTCTGCTCAGCTAAGTATGACCACATGGACAACGACCTTATAGCTACCATTGTTTGTCGATATTCTGAGCTAGAGGTAAAAATTACTGGCACAGAATTATTTGGATCCAACATTAATGGTAAGTGGTATCCGTTTTAAGAAATCTTACATGAACAAATCAATGTATCTTTCATATATCTATATAGCAAAAGAAATGATTCACGATACCTTTAATGTACATTACAATATTATATTAAACTTTATTAAATATCAAAATTATCAAATAATAAACACTTTAAAACAAAAAAAAAACAAAAAAATATATTTGCAGACTACATAGTCGTTAACACAGAAGGCAGAATTACTATGAAGAAAGTGTTTGAAAACCTCGACGCTGGGACGTATCTATTTATAATTCAAGTATACTTTACTGTCCAGAGTGTGGGAAATTTCAAGTCTAACGTCACAGTTCAGATCCAAAAAGCTTCAACAACTTCAACAACAACACAGACAGCTACCACCCTGCTACCTCCTACCCTCCTACCTTCTACCCTTCCACCCTTCACATCTGCACCTTCCACCCTCCTACCTTCCACCCTTCCACCTTTCACATTTGCACTTTCCACTCTCCTACCTTCCACCCTTCCACCTTTCACATTTGCACCTTCCACCCTTCCACCTTTCACATTTGCACCTTCCACTCTCCTACCTTCCACCCTTCCACCTTTCACATCTGCACCTTCCACCCTCCTACCTTCCACCCTTCCACCTTTCACATTTGCACCTTCCACCCTCCTACCCTCCACCCTTCCACCTTTCACATCTGCACCTTCAACTCTCCTACCTTCCACCCTTCCGCCTTTCACATTTGCACCTTCCACTCTCCTACCTACCACCCACCTACCTTCTACTCTCCTACATTCCACACTTCTACCTTCCACACCTTTATTCTCTACCCCCCTAAATTCCACCCTCCTACCTTCTACTCTCCTACATTCCACACTCCTACCTGCCACACCTCTTTTACCAACTTCTCCGACTTCAACTGTTATTTTTACATCGCCTCACACTGTATCTATTGCTTCAAACATTGCTCTGTCAGACCCGTCTACAGCTCCTCCCACACCATCCATATATTCCACCGAAACGGCAAACACACCAATCACAACAGTCGTCATAGGTAAGTCAATTAGGTGACTAGGTAGACTGGACAAATGATCTCAGACAGAATCAGACAGAATATCGGTACAAAATTCCTCAGCACAAATGATCTCACGGACAAAATTTCTTACTATTTTCTGGTTTGATTTTATCATGACAAAATGATACCGTGGACTAAATGAGACAAAATATACATGTCCTGGTATACTTTCACTGAGATCATTTGTTATAAAACCGGTCATAGCTTAGTTGTTTTTTTTTTTAAACTTTACTTCTGATTGTATCTGTTTCGAAACCTTTGAAAGTGGTCTAGCCGAATATGAAAATATATTTTCTCTGGCTATGGTATGAGTAGTGATATGATACTCGGAATGTAACGAAATTACAAATAAAAGAACTAGGAATTCACTTTAACAAAAACAAAATTCAGCGGTAGTGATCTCCCCTAATTTTTTTTCGAATATCTATAATCTATAATACAACGCTGCTGGTAGTGTGTCAGTCCCTCCGTCATGGTACACGAATGAACGGTGTGAAACCGAAATAGACATTTATTTTTACAAACCGTATATAGAGAAAAAACAAATAGCGCCCTGCCGGGGCGCCACCCCTGCGAATTTTATTTTTTTGTTTTTAGCAGAAACCTCCCCGGGAATATTCTCAACAACTTCCCAAAGTTTCACGGCGATGTAATGAGAGGTGTAGTAATGCATAAAGGACAAACAAATAGACAGACAGACAGACAGACATACATTGCTTTTTATATATATAGATTAAAACGTTTTTATAAATTTCTCGTGAAAAAAATTGCTTAATATTAAAATGTGAAGGTAAACACATTTTTGCACATTTTATAAATTTGGAACAGCTTAGGTTTTCTGAGGATGCGATTTATGCATGCATTTATGTATTACTTATGTTTCAGGTAAAAAAAGGACATTTTTATTGGTCTTTTTCATCATTGCAATCTGTTTGATTATTGTGCTGGGTTGCAGGTAAGCTTCATGTATATTTGGTCTAATGTTTTTGTTATGTTTTCAAAAAAATGGCTTAAGGGGATAAAGTAAAAAATCGTCGAATTCCTAGTTTTTCGTCATAATGGCTTTCTTGCACTTTTAGATAATTTGTCCATTTTTGTATTAAGAACATAACTTTAATGAGAAAAACAAATTATTATATGTGTTTAAAATATCATTTTATGACCCTATTAATTTAAAAAAAAATAGTTTTTTCCAATCATACACGATCACTACGACATCATATTGTATATGGCATAATCGGAAAGCTGGATTTCTCATGTATGTGATAATCTTAATTTCCATCATCTCGAAAAAGTCAACGTTTACAGTTGCTTTACAAGATAAATAGATAATATGGTATTTTCGTGACTACTTTTCGTTGCTTTTTGATGTTTTTCTCAGTTCTCACTAAAAAGCCTACTAATTTTTAATTTATTAAACAGTGTGACGGTAAAGCCGTTCAGGCAAGCTCCATTTTATTCTTCCACCAACCTCTACCTGCTCTATTACTCCCCCCCCCCCCCCCCCCCTCTACAGCCACGTACATTTTTATCTTTCGTCCCCCTCGCAGGTTCCTCTCTAGTTGGATAGATTGTCAACGTGACACACCGCCAATTTCTAATGCATTTTAGGGGATGCAACAAATAAATTCTCGCACTCTTCCAGTACTGAGCTCAGCTGGTGGTGTCGCACGCGGCGTTTGGGCCGTCGGCCCTACTCCTACGTGCATGGTTTTGTATTATCTATTTTAGCTCAATTTATAATAACTACATTGTTTCTAACCAATAAATATATGTGTAATTCATATTTTTAAGTTTTAAAAGTATAATAAATAAAATTGTTATATTGCAGTAACTTTGTGTTTTTAAGTAACTTATAGTTATTATTTTACTACAGGCCGTAAACTGCGGGCATTGAGTTGACCCGTAGTCATCGGACCTGATATTGTATTTTACACACGGCCGTAAACCCTTGCTAGAGTCAAGAGGTCATCGGACCAGGTTGTTATTACTTTAAGGCTGTAAACTGCGCACATTGAATTGTAGCGTAGTCATCAGACCTTCAGCTCGCCACTATTAAGATTACTTCATTACTATTACTGCATTAGCTGCTGAAACTTTATTATTACTTTACCCTGTCCGTGACTTAGTTCACGTGACAGTTGAATACATACTTAAAAATACGTTTACTATATTCCCGGTAGAGAAGGGCTCAGACCCTCCTACCGGTTGAATTCACGCATTTTACTCGTTATCCCAATTAATACCCTACCAATATTACTACATTTATTTCCTAATACCGTTAACATGGGGGCTCGTCAAACAAAATACTAGACACGAGTTAGCCACTCATATTTAAATAAATCCTGCTGTTTCACATATTTGAATTTTACTGCTGTTGTTTTTGTGTGTTTTTGTGTATTTCTGTGTGTTATTGCTAGCTGCTCAAAAAGTATTCTGTACAACTGACGGCTGCACAAGAAGGGCAAGACCACTGGAATTGTAGCTAAGTGTCAAGTTTTAGGTTTTGACTCTGACTTACTATGTTGATTCCTTTAGTTTTAATTTTTAAACTGGTCACCGATTCTTGTAGTTAGCTTAGTAGTCTATTATATGCAGATTAGGCCTACTTCTGTTAGTCTGTCAAATACTTTTCTTTTAGTTAGTTTTGTTGTTAGGCGTAACCCGGTACACGGTTTGAGCACACGCGTATCACGTTACCAGTATCAACGTCCTCGCTAGACTGCATAATGAGTGGCTCCACTAGCATCCCCGCCCTTATCAGGTACGCCATTGACTATGGCTACGAAGGGGCGGCACTCAGTGCATTTGTTAAACAAAGTTACCAAGAGAACTTAGAAGACTTACATGAAGAAGAGGAACGAAAAAAATAAAGATACCAAGAGAACTTAGAAGACTTACACGAAGAAGAGGCACGAAGGAAAGAAAGATACCAAGAGAATTTAGAGGACTTACACGAAGAAGATGAACGAAGAACTATTTAATTAGCTGCAGTGGGAGGAAGAAATTAAATTAAAAGAGAGAAAATGGGCTATAGATGCCAGGTTCTATGAATTTGAACGATCGGAATGGGGTAGCATCAAAACAATAGAAAAACAAGAAGATGAAATGTTAAAGGATACCAGCATATCAATAGCTGAGAGAATTATTATTTTTAAGGAACGAATAAAAAGAATTACCAAAACGAAAGCACGCTTGCAGAAAGCCGAGCAGGCAATGCTTGAGCAGCTGAAAAACATGACCATAGAACCTAAACCAACACCCGCAACTACACCCGACACACCAACCCTACCAGATATTCAGAATCATGATGCTACGCTGAGCCATAAAAAAGGACTTAATTAAAATTACTTCCCCTGCCCCGAATGATTCATCAATAAACAGAAGACCGGATGCTCCGGTCGACCTTAATTTTTACACAGCACGTCAAGAGCCGAGGAGACAAAACAACAAACCAACCACTGTCAGCCTTATCGGCCCCATAGGTCTACATACTAAACCTTACCAGCCCCTCGCTAATGGAAAAAAAATTCGCCGACGAGAGAAAAATCGCTCTGGGTCCAAACATACCTGTCGCCGCTATACAAGGGGCAGATAATCAAGAAAGCAAGTCACAATTATCACCCTTAGCAACAAAAACTGGTTCTCGCCCATTACGAACAGAATCAGACTTATCGTCCCCAGCTATCATCACATTTGACTACTGCGTACCTGGCCAAAACAACTCTAACGCTCAAATTGGCCAACGCAGACAACCTCATTGGAAGCCCCGCCCACCTACACATACCTTGATGAAACAATGGTCCAAGGACACCGGCCAAAGTTATCGGGTACGTGCCGTCTGCTCTATAGCTGTTGTGCCGTGGTCTACCCATCTCTCATTACTGGCGCTTCATCCTTTGTCACCCACCCCATACTGAGTTTTGACAAGTCACTAAGCATAATTTAGCTAGTTAGACTTCGGGTGGAATTTCTTAGTAAGTCATGGTCCATTGCCTGAACTTAGTTCAATTCCAGCCTTGCACTAATTGATGCAAGCTGCCCAGTTAAACAATAGTGAAGCTAGTTATGACTTACTTTGATATATGTTTTATACACAAGCATTACTTTAAAAAAAATAATTCTATGGACATTTATCAGTCATATCTTATGTAATCATAATTTCATATCTATGTCATAAATTTGTTGTTTTTCCTTTGTTCTTGCAGTATCTTTCACAAGTTTCCACTGACTTCTTAGACCTGGTTGTGTCATACTTCTAAAACAGAACTCGGCGTTAGTTAATTTCCTGAATACAATGTAAACTTATTATGAAAAAACAATGTCATTACTCACTGTTAACTCATTACAATTTACATAAAAAACAATTTTGTTTACTATAGCCTCTAATGGCATATCACAATGTTGTAATTGATGTTGTACTCGCCTATCATGGCCAATGTATACTCATTTTGCCATTTAATGGCCTATGTTCCGATGTTATTAACTTTGCGTCTAAAGACAGTGTACATTTACATCTTTGTTTAACTATACTTTAAACGGCACATAAAAAGATACTGTTTTATTTTTGATCCGCTGAAAATTGCATTACCACGAAATTTTAGCGAGGAAAGGGGGTGTGATGGTAAAAACGTTTAGGCTTACATATATTTTATTCTTCAACCACCCTCTACCTGCTCTATTACTCCCCCTCCCCTTCTACAGCCACGTACATTTTTATCTGTCGTCCCCCTCGCAGGCTCCTCTCCAGTTGGCTTTTGTATTATCTATTTTAGCTCATTTTATAATAACTACATTGTTTCTAACCAATAAATATATGTGTAATTCATATTTTTAACTTTTAAAAGTATAATAAATAAAATTGTTATATTGCAGTAACTTTGTGTTTTTAAGTAACTTATAGTTATTATTTTACTACAGGCCGTAAACTGCGGGCATTGAGTTGACCCGTAGTCATCGGACCTGATATTGTATTTTACACACCGGCCGTAAACCCTAAAGTATTTCAGGCCTTAATTACTTTATCGAAATCTTTGTTTATCTATGCAATTTGCTAATCTATATAATATATAAAGCAAAGTTGTCGGGTTCGCCGCAGGCGCTTCAAATTTGGCAGGATCTTGCCTTGGGGCGACAGAACACGGGGGCCGGTTGGCCGAAAAGTCTACGATGAGGGGGTCAAAACTGACCTCGACTGACCGGCGCCTTATATGATCTATAAATCGAAAAAAAATGTCCACGTAGGAACGTCTTCATAACTCCTGAGGTCGTAGACCGACCCTCGGGCGAATTAATTAAGCATTCAAATTCTCAATGTTTTCGAAAGCCTAAGCGAAGCTGGGCAGCATGCCTAGTTGTTTTATAAGAGAAGACAAGAAAGTTTAGGTGATAAAATTCCCGCTTTCGAATCAGGGTTTCATTGAGACTTCCCTGAGACCACCCCGCTGTGATAATTACCCACCTTACTTAATGGAAAATAAAGGCGGCTTGGCGTAATGCTGACTACAATATCCCTTCTAATGACGAGGTCACAGAAACTGGTGAACTCTACTTCACGTGCCTAATTGGCCGAAAAATCGAAAATAGGACTTTGCTTTTTTTTTTAATACTAGCTTCATTTAATACTTAATTCACTCCACGAAACCCATTTTGGAAGTGATGACGTTTTTGGGATGGATGAGCTACCATTTAGACCGAAAAATTTAGATTTATTTTGCTTTATAACCTTTGATTGAAAATTAGATGTAAAATGCTACACTTTATATAATACAATACTGACAAGAACAAAATTGAAATGGTTTACAAATAGGAAACAAATTCAAAGACAGAACAGTTTACCATGTAGAAATAGTCAACAGACGGAACAACTTACCAGACAAAAATAATAAGCAAGCCAACAGCTGTAGCAGAATCCTTTTGCCCATATTTATGTGTTCAGCAACTGTGACGAAACCAATCACGTGAAAAAGCCAATTAAATTATAATACATTTGACGTGTAAACTTTTAGAGTGAGAGTTAATTTATTGCTGTACCATGATGTTAAACAACGAGATAACTAAACACACTACACACTTCTATTGCAGACGTGTCGAAATAATTTCGTCGTTTCATTATTAGTAATACTTGGTATAACTCGAAACGATTAAAATCTAACCCTAATCTAACTCCAACAAAAACTTTTCAAACATCCTAGCCGTTAAACCTAATTTCAATTTTATGCTGTTTTTAAAACCTAACATTAATTCAAGGTGTTAGTAAGAATTAAGCATATGTCTGTCTTGTCAAAAAATAGTGATTCAAAGTAATCTAAGAACTACAGTGCAAAAACTAATATTTTTCGTCGGTTTAGTTTTAAATTTTAAACGTATTGTAATTTTACATCAAGTATTATAAAATCTACTATGATTACTGGGAAAAAAACTTTTTAAATTTACGATAACAAAATCATAAACAAAAGAAAAAACACCAGCAAAGTACTTTTATTACTTATCGGAGAACAATAGATAACATTGGCAATGCAAAAATTGATCTGGCTCCTGTTGCAGAATGTTAGCCCTCATGGACGACTGGATAATTACGATTTGTAAATAAATGGTTACCAGGGGAGAGGCATTGCCTAAACAGCTTAGAGTCAGTTGTGAGGCAAGAGCAATGGGTGTATCTTTCAGGCATCACTTTGGGGAGCTCACCCCCCCCCCCCCCTGAACGAAATAGAAAGTATATAGACAATATACTTTTAACAGTGTCCTGCACCACCACCAGGAAATTTTAGTCCGACCCTCCCCCCCTCCCCCGAAATGTTCAAATCAATCACCCCCCCCCCCCCCCGGAAAAAAATAGTCCGGAAGAAACACTGGGCAAGGGGTGCCGAAACGTTACTAGAGTTGGTAAAATTTTATTTAAAACAGAAAAATGTTATTTTTGTTTTTGTTGTTGTTGGCTTAAGGATTCAACTTATGTTGTAGGTTTTAAGTTTATCATCCAAGGAAGTTGGACTAGTGCACTGGAGTCACTAGGTGGGGTGCCACCCGGTGCAGTAACTGAGGGTATTACCCCACCCTCCTCCAACAAATTTTCATTTTCAGTTTGGTGTCATTCTCTTCCCCTACAATTTATTTTGTTTTTAGCGGGATCAAGCCTTGTTTTACGATTTTTTTTGTAGTGGGTCACACCTAAAATGATGTAACTTGGTGTGGACCGCACCCTTCATACCTGTCTTGTAACGCTACTGGTCTATTTTATTGATTTATTTTAGCAGTGTCGTTACCTTTTAGTAATATTTTAATGGATCCTATTCAAAAGCTTACACAACCCCCACCCAGCCCCCTTAGTCCACCCACCCCCCACTATGAGACCGAGGTAAGGTAATATAACTGTTTCGCTAGCTGAGCTATGGGCTAGATAAAAATAAACAAACGTAAAAGCCTTCTAATATACAATTTTTAAAACATTTATCATTCACGTTAGCTACAATAATAAAAATAAAGCAGGAGTGATCCCCCCCCTAATTTTTCATGAATCTATAGTGGTCAGACGATAGCTAGGGGGTCGTCCATAAACGACGTCACATTCGTAGGGGGGAGAGGGGGTCCGTAATTTTGTGACGGTGTGTGATGAGGGGGAGGGTGGGGGTTCAGATGGTGCGACGTCACACTTTTGCATTATAAAAACAGCCATGTTAGAAAACTTATTTTAGACGTTATTTCGGGTTTTAGAAAACAGTTTTAATAAATATTAATAGGAATTGATTAAAGTACTCTATGATGACAGAGTTCAGACAAGATTTTGGAAAAATATCGATGATTTAAGAAAAATTCAACTGCAATTTTGAGGGGGGTTGTAGACTGAGGTGTGACGTCATTTTAGGGGTGGGGGTCTGGCTTTTTGTGACGATGTGTGACGGAGAGGAGGGGGGGAGGTAAAAATCGTCAAAAAAAGCGTGACGTCATTTATGGATGACCCCTAGGCACTTGTCGGTGCCGCAGGCGCATCAAATTAGGCAATGACTTATTGCAATAGTGGCGATAAAAGTGAAGTGACAATAAAATATCATTGCAGTAAGGGCATTTAAATATGATTGCAGTAAGGGCGATAATATATCAGTACAATAGGGGCAATAAAACATAATTACAGTAAGGGCGATAATATATCAGTACAATAGGGGCAATAAAACATAATTGCTGTAGGTGTTGAGTTCATCTGTCTCTTATAATAATGCCGGACAACGTATAGCACAACACAACAGATTTGACAAAACTAATGCAACCCGTCCTCTCGCTGTACACACACCCTAGCACACGCTCTGTCACCGTCAACTGACAATCTTCACGTAAACACTTCTCATTCTATGGAAACACAAATACAACGATAAACAAAAAAAGGGTTCCTATCGTTCAAGCACACAACACACACACAATCAAGGGAAACTATATGTCAATGACGTAACAGTAGGGAGAATAAAACATTATTACAGTAGTGGGAATACAAATTGTAATACAAATTGTAATGTCCTAAAATATAAGAAAATTAAAAAAGAATATGTAGCAAACTTCCCCCCCCCCCCCCCCCACACCTCTCATCCGGGATGTGACCGTCAGTGGACGTTATGCCATAATAACGAGCTTACTAACAGCCGCTGGGGCAACGACCAAATATACATATCACGTGCTAGGCCTAGT
The DNA here is from genome assembly GCF_028476545.2 of Physella acuta. Lineage (NCBI taxonomy): Eukaryota > Metazoa > Mollusca > Gastropoda > Physidae > Physella > Physella acuta. The sequence continues at coordinate 85,452 of NW_026732242.1, forward strand.
GGAAAGGTTAACAACATTCATGTGTACCAGACAAACGTTGTTGAAAGCCGATCCCTGAAATAGCCAGTTTCGGTTTCGCCAAGAAAAAAACAGAGCCACTGTGTTAAGTAGGTAGTTTGATACACATAAAAGACAACGTTTTAATGGACAAAACAAAACAACAACACATAAGCGCAAAGATTAAATAGAATTTGAAAAGACCAATAGATTCCTAATGAATCGACAAGAATAAAAATTGGCAAAAGAAATCCATAAGGATTCAACATGACTTTCGATTCTGTTAACTATTACCGTCTTATTCATTCTAAAGTGTACACTGTCCTATCAGCTCTAAAAATAACTTCAGCCTTCACCGCAATAGTGACGGCAGCAGTTTTTCTTTTAGGCATCTCTTAGACCCAAGTACGTCTACCATCGACGCCCCTGAACGAAATATAATGTATATTGAAAATGAAAATATAGTCTTTTACCACTCTTCGAGTCGTCTAGAAATGTAGTCTTCATAACACCAAGGATAGTCCCCCCCCCCTAATGAGCTATTATCCTATGAGTAGTGTAAGCTACTTTCATTACAGCAGGCATGTAGGCTGTTCGCACTTTTAGACGCCAGAAGTAGGCATGTCTGGTCAAGTATTAGTCTAATTTCTTAACTCTGATTGTGTATAATTGAGTAATGCAGCCCAGAACTAACTTTTTTATATTTTTATTCTACCTCATTTGGCGCCCCACCCGCCCTCCCCTAGCTGCGCCTCTGACAGACAGACAGATTAAGATGCTGTTGTAACAAAAATCGCCTTATTTAGTCTCTATTGAGCTTTTAAAAATTCAAGAAACTAACCAAACTTTGGTGAATTACGTCAGAAAGTGGCGAGCCCGATGTGCTGTTTCTATGACGTAGCTACCACGGCCGTGCTGACGATGCTGGTTTTCAAAGCCAAAACTCAACGTCTACCGTTTGTCGACACTTCCTAGTCAGGTGATTTTGAGCTCGAGTCCAATCATTAGTACCAACCCAATCAATGGGCCAGCAGCATGTGTTGTGTGAGCCAGTGTGTATTGTGTGAATATTCTCGACAGCCTGAGCTAGTCAGTTGGAACTAAGTGGTCTAGCGGTTGGAATTATTGTTAAGATCAGGCAAGAGATGCTCGATTCCACATTCTGCTCATAGCTTGAGACTGTTACGACGCTATAGACATTGGGGGCCAGGTACCCGTTCTGTCGCCTGTATTCACACCCCCACCCCTGGTTAATGACGTTATGTGAACACGTCTAGGTACAGAGCTTGAGCCCCCCCCCCCCCTCTCTCTCTCTCTCTCTCTCTCTCTCCGGTTCCTCTGGTTAGTGACGGTATGCGAACACGTCTAGGTACAGAGCTTGAGACTGGTAATCGTGACCACAGCTCCCTGTTCGCATGCTAGAGCTTTACTTACAATATCCTGGCATGGTTCATGCTCGCCAGCTGTACCCACACTTGCGGCTTGTCACACAGTTTTCACAGCACATTTTCTACAACGTATCAACTGTCCACAAATCACAGATAACCAACGCCTATCTGTCAAGGTCAATCCCGTTGATAAATTGAATGTTCTTTCAGGGTCAGTGGTATGTTTATCAGCCCTCGCAAGAAGTTGACGTGGTCTTAGGCTGGATGAGATCTCTTGGGGTCCCACTTCCAACAGACTTTGACGTGCACGCAGATCCTGGGGTCATTGACCTCATCATCTAGCACGCCATACGGCGACAGTAAAGAAAGATGTATATGGGTCACTGCAGCTTGCAGCATTGCATTTGCCTGGTGTAATCTATTTTTAGCGTGTTAGTCCAACCCTCTATGTCAACCCAACCCTCTATGTCAACCCAACCCTCTATGTCAACCCGACCCTCAATGTCAGCCAAACCCCCTGTTAGCCCAACCCTCTATGTCAGCCAAACCGTCTATGTAAGCCCAACCCCAGTGTGTCAGCCCAATCGATAGTGTGTTCCCTAACCCAGTGTGTCAGCCCAATGATTACATTGTGTATACCAGTCATGGAAAGCTCACGCAGGCAGATAGCCTGACAAACGAATACGTCAGCCCAAACATTGTAGCATACGACAATGTTTGGGTATCTTAGAGCCAGTGCTGACGAGCACATGGTTATTCGTCAGTCAGTCTATCTGCTTAGTACACATGAGTAACTGCACATATCACACAACATAGTGTAAAGCACATGTTAGATGTATTGCACTCATTTCTAGTAGACTCTGGTTTGGATTAGTGAAACACAACTGTTATGTCAGCATGCCCGCTGCTTGATGTGTTCGCACACGTTAGTAAAGCAGTTAAGTTATGTGTATGAAGCCTCATGTATATGTTCTATAAACTGCCTTGCTTTAACATATATGTGTTACAGTGTTTATCCGTTACTGTAACACCGTAGTAGCACAAGATGCAGGAAATGATTGTACAGGTAGTACAGTTAATCAGGACCCGTGCTAGACATATCCTTGCTAACCAGTGTTTCTTTCGAATATTTCTCCAGGAGAGAGGGCGGAGCAGGAGAGGCAATATGTAACGTAATCGTTATATTTACCCCCCCCCCCCCCCTCCCTTTCCGTGGAACAATGTTTGAAAGAAACCCTGGTGCTAAACATACCGTGAGTAGTATATTAGGTCGCTTTTGGAGCGTATTTGGGTGGCGCAAAGGTTATATAGCAAAATACTCACCCAGCCTGGGACAATGACATATAGCAAAATACTCCCTAGGGTGGCGCAAAGACATATAGCAAAATACTCCCTAGGGTGGCGCAAAGACATATAGTAAAATACTCCACCAACTGGTGGTGGCGCAGGGTGGGGGTGGTGGGGGAGAGGGGGAGTGGTGATGGGGGTGGAGAAGAGTGGGGTGGTGGGGAGAGGGGGAGTGGTGGTGGTGGTGACCTGGGGGTGGGGGTGGTGGTGGATGTACAAAGACATATAGTAAAATTCTCCACCACCTGGTAGAGGGTGGTGGAGCAGTGGGGGTGGGGGGTGGAGAAGAGTGGGGGAGAGGGGGAGTAGTGGTGACCTGGGGGTGGTGGTGGTGGCGCAGCAAGGGGTTTGTTTATTTGATTTCTTTGTATGTATGTTTAATAGTAAACGGAGAGGGGTGGTTGAGGGGAGGGGTGAGTAATGATGGGTTTGAGGGTAGGGGTGTGCTAGTTGTACTTTGTGAATAACATCCATTAACCAGACATGTAACACCTGTTACGTATCGACCGCCCGCGAAGTTTTCAGGGCTGTGCGTTTTGATTATTTGTTTACTTTTTTTAATTGTTTAATTTGTTTGTTTAAATTTTATAGTTGTTTATTTATTTTGTTTTGTAATTTTTATTGACGAGTTACGTAATTGGATTATTTGTTTGATTTTAATTAATTTGATTTTAATTACTTTGTTTATATTGTGTAATTTTTATTAACGAGTTACATAATTTGATTTTTATTTTTTTTTAATTTTTAAATTTTTTATTTAATTTTACTTTAATTATTATTATTATTAACGAGTTACGTAATTTGATTTTAATTTTTTGAATTTTTAAATTTTTAAATTTTATTTCTTTGATTTTAATTACTTTGTTTAATTTATTTATTTGATATATTTCTTTTCTTTGTTGTTTAATTTGTTGGTTTGTTTATTTGGTTGTATGTATGTTTTAAATAAAAGACTAACACTAGCGTGGACTTTGTATAGGGACCATTCAGCAACACAACGAACGGTTACCGAAAATAGAACATTCATTTAATCACATCTGTTACTTAGCGATCCACGATCCTTTGTTTTTGACACGCGCTCCCCGTTTTTTTAATGGGAATGTATTGATCGCACCAACGGGCCATCACACCTAATTAATTTGGTCACGCCTCGTGGGTTTATGTGTTGTTCACTAAAGCGAACACAGCAGGGGGTATGATAATTAATTGAAAGAGCTAAGTGTCTCTCCGCGAAGCCAGCGTTAAGTGTGGGAACACCTGTTACCACGTTAATCGATTTTTCCCCGCTCGGTTACTAGAGTGGGAAGCCATCACGTAACAGCTGGTGCTGTAATTACCCTGAGTAAGGACATTGGTTGTAACTATTCGCTTATAGCGAGGGTCAGCGAAAACAAAATATATTTAAGGGTTGGAATTTTCTTTCAACCACCGTTAAGTCAGGTTTGAGACGAAACAAAGTCTCGGTAGGTTCGTGTTTTTTAATTGGCGACAGGGCGACTTGGTGCGTTGGTACGTGAGGTATGCGGGGTAGACATGTTTTTTTACAAGTCTGGAAAAGTAATTACGTTTTTGTATGACCGTTCCGATTTTCTTTTGATCTGACCACCATTTGACCACACTGAGCCAGATAAATTTAACAAATGTTCAATACATAGTCGCTTATAGTAACATGGGTGAGGGGTGTAAGCAGGCGGGTGGTGGTAAGGTGGTGGTGGTAAGGTGGTAGTGGTAAGGTGGTGGTAAGGTGGTGGTAAGGTGGTGGTAAGGTGGTGGTAAGGTGGTGGTGGTAAGGTGGTGGTAAGGTGGTGGTAAGGTGGTGGTAAGGTGGTGGTAAGGTGGTGGTAAGGTGGTGGTAAGGTGGTGGTAAGGTGGTGGTAAGGTGGTGGTAAGGTGGTGGTAAGGTGGTGGTAAGGTGGTGGTAAGGTGGTGGTGGTGGTAAGGTGGTGGTAAGGTGGTGGTAAGGTGGTGGTAAGGTGGTGCTAAATTTGTTTGGAGTAAAGGATATATAGTAAAAGATTCCACCACCTAAGTGAGGTGGATTTTAATTTTAATTTTTTTATTTTATTTTTTTCATCATCTGTTAACTTTAAGGTTCTATAACTCTATATATTTTAATACGTTTTTTTTTTATTCAAATGAGTTTACTCCCCCTAACGTAAGTACATGTAAAGAGGGATTTCCTATAGATCTGTAATGAATTAGGCCTTTTTGACTATGACTTGTTGCCCAGGTGTTGACATGATACACTTTTTTGAGATACATGTACACACACACACACATACACACGTACACACACACACACACACACACACACATACACACACACACACACATACGCGCGCGCGCGCGAAATTCATACTAGGTCGATAAAGGCGGAGAGAACTTATAGGTATACATTATCATGGTGACAACAAAAGCGATCCTTATTTTATTTACATGAAAGCGTGTTTTCCAAAAAGTGTCGCCATGCCGTTGTCATTTTCGCAGCGGGGTTTATTTTAAGTGCACCTCGTGCACGTTTGTTTACATTTTAAAAGACGTGTCGCGTGTCTTCCCCACATGTCTTCCCTAATAGAGAAACGAGAGGAAAGACAACTGTTCTAAAATTAGAACAGCCTTGTTTACAGCCACGAGTAGCGTCCCTTGTGAAAAAACTCGCGTCAGAATCCTTAACTAAACATTCAATTTCTTTAACAAGTTAAAAAATAATTTAGGAAGACAAGGGTTAACAACATTAGACGCCACCGTTTTTGTTTCCTGTGACGACAAGGCACAATACACTTTTGTATTTTATGTCTCAAGTAGAGGGGTGGGATATTTTTTCTTTGTAAGCGTGTTGTAAACAATAGGTAGAGGAAGCGATTACTAGGTAAGAGGGGAGAGAACGTGACGTCCATCGCGATATTTGAAAACATGGCGATGTTTAACCTCAACCAAAAAAAGCAATGAACCTAGAAGGAAGACGAATATATATCTTAGTCTTGCAGCAGATTACCTTTCCATGTTCGCTTTAGTATTACAGTTTTCATCAAACTTCTTTTTGACTTGAACTTCTTTAATTTTTAAGAAAGTTTACTTATACATAATTCATTACGTCTAATAACAATTTTTTTATTTTTACCACTCAATGTATTTTGTTTTTCTATATCTTACATTGTCATCTTAATTTTTGATCACCTTAGTAAAAATTTGCTTAAGATTATAAACTTCAAGTTTTAAAAATCAACAACGTTATAGTACGTCGTGTCAAATAACACACAGTTTAAAATGTCTACATTTAAATTTCACCAAAATAATGACGTAAAAACTAAATATCATATGACATTAGCATACATATCATTCAATATAATCATTCTAAAGTACAAATCAATAATTTTTATTGATTAAGGGGCTGGGTGAGTTATTTTTATCACTATTCGCCCTTCCCCTTCCCTTTGTCCACAACTCTTTTCCCCTTCTCCCATCCCTAACCTCAATACCAACCGCTAGATACACAGACCGTAACACTACCCATTCTATTCCATTTAAGAGACAAAGGCTGTAAGACAATCCTAAAGACAAATATTTATTCAACTAATATCACAACCCCTAGACACTACTCCAACAGACTGGGCTATGTAACTTGTAGACGCCACTCCTCGTTGAATATCTCTTGCACCCTACCTACATCGACAACTTTGTTCGCCGCCCTCACCCCCGTCCCTAAACACCCGCTTGATAAACAGACCGTACCTCTACGTCTTTTAAAATGTAAACAAACGTGCACGAGGTGCACTTAAAATAAACCCCGCTGCGAAAATGACAACGGCATGGCGACACTTTTTGGAAAACACGCTTTCATGTAAATAAAATAAGGATCGCTTTTGTTGTCACCATGATAATGTATACCTATAAGTTCTCTCCGCCTTTATCGACCTAGTATGAATTTCGCGCGCGCGCGCGTATGTGTGTGTGTGTGTGTGTGTATGTGTGTGTGTGTGTGTGTACGTGTGTATGTGTGTGTGTGTACATGTATCTCAAAAAAGTGTATCATGTCAACACCTGGGCAACAAGTCATAGTCAAAAAGGCCTAATTCATTACAGATCTATAGGAAATCCCTCTTTACATGTACTTACGTTAGGGGGAGTAAACTCATTTGAATAAAAAAAAAAACGTATTAAAATATATAGAGTTATAGAACCTTAAAGTTAACAGATGATGAAAAAAATAAAATAAAAAAATTAAAATTAAAATCCACCTCACTTAGGTGGTGGAATCTTTTACTATATATCCTTTACTCCAAACAAATTTAGCACCACCTTACCACCACCTTACCACCACCTTACCACCACCTTACCACCACCTTACCACCACCACCACCTTACCACCACCTTACCACCACCTTACCACCACCTTACCACCACCTTACCACCACCTTACCACCACCTTACCACCACCTTACCACCACCACCTTACCACCACCTTACCACCACCTTACCACCACCTTACCACCACCACCTTACCACCACCCGCCTGCTTACACCCCTCACCCATGTTACTATAAGCGACTATGTATTGAACATTTGTTAAATTTATCTGGCTCAGTGTGGTCAAATGGTGGTCAGATCAAAAGAAAATCGGAACGGTCATACTTTTCCAGACTTGTAAAAAAACATGTCTACCCCGCATACCTCACGTACCAACGCACCAAGTCGCCCTGTCGCCAATTAAAAAACACGAACCTACCGAGACTTTGTTTCGTCTCAAACCTGACTTAACGGTGGTTGAAAGAAAATTCCAACCCTTAAATATATTTTGTTTTCGCTGACCCTCGCTATAAGCGAATAGTTACAACCAATGTCCTTACTCAGGGTAATTACAGCACCAGCTGTTACGTGATGGCTTCCCACTCTAGTAACCGAGCGGGGAAAAATCGATTAACGTGGTAACAGGTGTTCCCACACTTAACGCTGGCTTCGCGGAGAGACACTTAGCTCTTTCAATTAATTATCATACCCCCTGCTGTGTTCGCTTTAGTGAACAACACATAAACCCACGAGGCGTGACCAAATTAATTAGGTGTGATGGCCCGTTGGTGCGATCAATACATTCCCATTAAAAAAACGGGGAGCGCGTGTCAAAAACAAAGGATCGTGGATCGCTAAGTAACAGATGTGATTAAATGAATGTTCTATTTTCGGTAACCGTTCGTTGTGTTGCTGAATGGTCCCTATACAAAGTCCACGCTAGTGTTAGTCTTTTATTTAAAACATACATACAACCAAATAAACAAACCAACAAATTAAACAACAAAGAAAAGAAATATATCAAATAAATAAATTAAACAAAGTAATTAAAATCAAAGAAATAAAATTTAAAAATTTAAAAATTCAAAAAATTAAAATCAAATTACGTAACTCGTTAATAATAATAATAATTAAACTAAAATTAAATAAAAAATTTAAAAATTAAAAAAAAAAATAAAAATCAAATTATGTAACTCGTTAATAAAAATTACACAATATAAACAAAGTAATTAAAATCAAATTAATTAAAATCAAACAAATAATCCAATTACGTAACTCGTCAATAAAAATTACAAAACAAAATAAATAAACAACTATAAAATTTAAACAAACAAATTAAACAATTAAAAAAAGTAAACAAATAATCAAAACGCACAGCCCTGAAAACTTCGCGGGCGGTCGATACGTAACAGGTGTTACATGTCTGGTTAATGGATGTTATTCACAAAGTACAACTAGCACACCCCTACCCTCAAACCCATCATTACTCACCCCTCCCCTCAACCACCCCTCTCCGTTTACTATTAAACATACATACAAAGAAATCAAATAAACAAACCCCTTGCTGCGCCACCACCACCACCCCCAGGTCACCACTACTCCCCCTCTCCCCCACTCTTCTCCACCCCCCACCCCCACTGCTCCACCACCCTCTACCAGGTGGTGGAGAATTTTACTATATGTCTTTGTACATCCACCACCACCCCCACCCCCAGGTCACCACCACCACCACTCCCCCTCTCCCCCACCACCCCACTCTTCTCCACCCCCATCACCACTCCCCCTCTCCCCCACCACCCCCACCCCCACCCTGCGCCACCACCAGTTGGTGGAGTATTTTACTATATGTCTTTGCGCCACCCTAGGGAGTATTTTGCTATATGTCATTGTCCCAGGCTGGGTGAGTATTTTGCTATATAACCTTTGCGCCACCCAAATACGCTCCAAAAGCGACCTAATATACTACTACCGTGTAAACAATATCAGTCTCTAATCCTGTATGGGTGTACTGTTCTCTAAACATACCCGTGGTAAACCATATAAGTCTATGATCCTGTATTGGGGTGTACTGTTCTCTAAACATACCCGTGGTAAACCATATAAGTCTATGATCCTGTATTGGGGTGTACTGTTCTCTAAACATACCCGTGGTAAACCATATAAGTCTATGATCCTGTATTGGGGTGTACTGTTCTCTAAACATACCCGTGGTAAACCATATAAGTCTATGATCCTGTATTCGGGTGTACTGTTCTCTAAACATACCCGTGGTAAACCATATCAGTCTATGATCCTGTATTGGGGTGTACTGTTCTCTAAACATACCCGTGGTAAACCATATCAGTCTATGATCCTGTATTGGGGTGTACTGTTCTCTAAACATACCCGTGGTAAACCATATCAGTCTCTGATCCTGTATTGGGGTGTACTGTTCTCTAAACATACCCGTGGTAAACCATATCAGTCTATGATCCTGTATTGGGGTGTACTGTTCTCTAAACATACCCGTGGTAAACCATATCAGTCTATGATCCTGTATTGGGGTGTACTGTTCTCTAAACATACCCGTGGTAAACCATATAAGTCTATGATCCTGTATTGGGGTGTACTGTTCTCTAAACATACCCGTGGTAAACCATATCAGTCTATGATCCTGTATTGGGGTGTACTGTTCTCTAAACATACCCGTGGTAAACCATATCAGTCTCTGATCCTGTATTGGGGTGTACTGTTCTCTAAACATACCCGTGGTAAACCATATAAGTCTATGATCCTGTATTGGGGTGTACTGTTCTCTAAACATACCCGTGGTAAACCATATAAGTCTATGATCCTGTATTGGGGTGTACTGTTCTCTAAACATACCCGTGGTAAACCATATAAGTCTATGATCCTGTATTGGGGTGTACTGTTCTCTAAACATACCCGTGGTAAACCATATCAGTCTATGATCCTGTATTGGGGTGTATGGTTCTGTACAGCTACTGTTTTTATACATGTATCGAGTCATTATTGAATTAACCGTTGGATTGTAACATTATTTCAAGTTGTTGTTGTTGTTTGTTTTTTTTATGAGTCGTGCCATTCATTTTTACCACACAACAGAAAGTTAAGAATTTAAGTAAACTGTGATTTAGGAACAACTACTTTTATTTATGTTAAATTTAGATTAAAAATGATGACAATTTAGCAAAGTGTGTTGATGTAACATTAAACAAATTTGAATAAACATATAGAATACTTCACTATTACCTTTTCTGTGTAGACTAGTGAGTTAAAGACCCAAAGAATATGTGGTCAGTGAACTTATTCCAGCTCAGGACATTAGTCCAGTGTTTTCTCGTGTCTTAGAGACTACATGTGTTCCCTACAGGTTTCTGTAACAGACTTTTTGTGCAACATGGAACAGCTTTAAAACACTGTGGATCTGCATGGGCTAGCATTAAAACACTGTGGATTTGAATGGGCTAGCATTAAAACACTGTGGATTTGCATGGGCTAGCATTAAGGCAATCTGGTCCGCCTTCAGTTATCAACTTATCATTACTACGACTATTTAATAGTATTTATCTTGCCGTTGGATGCAGGTTGTATCATCCACATCCCATCACCTCCTGTGAAATGGTGAAGTTAGATGCAGGTTCTGTCATCCACAACCCATCACCTCCTGTGAAATGTTGAAGTTGGATGCAGGTTATGTTACCCACACCCCATCACCTCCTGTGAAATGGTGAAGTTGGAGGCAGGTTGTGTCATCCACATCCCATCACCTCCTGTGAAATGGTAAAGTTGGATGCAGGTTCTGTCATCTACATCCCATCACCTTCTGTGAAATGTAGAAGTTGGATGCAGGTTCTGTCATCCACAACCCATCACCTCCTGTGAAATGTAGAAGTTGGATGCAGGTTGTGTCACCCACATCCCATCACCTCCTGTGAAATGTAGAAGTTGGATGCAGGTTGTGTCACCCACATCCCATCACCTCCTGTGAAATGTTGAAGTTGGAGGCAGGTTCTGTCATCCACAGCAAATCTCTTGAAAGTTTTTCGGTGCATTGCATGAGAAATTCGGTGCCTGAAAAGTAACAAGCCAGAGTTAGTTTATAAACAGTATACATTCTACTAAGAATAATTTGAGAATGTAAATAGGGCCAATATAAACTCAGGGGTTATGTTTTGTTTCTAATACATGTGATTTTCTTATGTTCATGTAATACAACAGTTAAGTGGTGATTAATTTAACACAAATGTAAGTTGTTATTAACTTAAAACAAGTGTAAGTGGTAATTAACTAAGCACAAGAAGTGTAAATGCTCATTAACTTAACAGTGCACATTCTTTTTTTAAATAATTTAATCACCCCGAGTTCGACATCACTATTAGAAACCCTTTAAAATAAAAATAGACTAGGAGAATCAATACACTATTAATAAAAGAAAAAAAAATTCTGATTGGTTGCAGCTACTACCTTTCAACAATTGACCTACTTATGAACAAAATTACCGGAATGTCCGTTACTGCTCCCCCCCCCCCCCTCACACACACACAAACACATTTTAATACATTTTAAGTCTCCCCCCCCCCCCCCACCGAAAACTAAAAAAATGCATGAATGAAACTTTCTTTATTGTCTGATGAGGTCAAAAAAAAACTTGTATGAAAGCCTCCTGCCCACCGTCTCCCCCTGGGAGTATGTTACATGTCAACATTTTATTTTTAAATGTTCGGCTATCGATCCACTCTATTAAACTCAATGGCACACTGTAATTCCACCCAACCATCCCCTCCCCCAGCACACATTCCGTTTAACTCACGGGCTACACTCGTGGGTACTGTAAATATTTCCATTCAAATCTTTGGATATCTAACAAACAAACACCACAACACCTCAGCTCCGTGTTGATGTGTTGTGACCTCTGACACTTTTTTTATTCAACACACGTGGCCTTAGAGGGTTAACCTCAGGGTTATAATGAGGTCATTATGACCCAGTTGTTGTGTAGCGTGCGTGTGGCGGGGTGTGAGTGGCTGTACAGTCACGTGGGTCAGTAGCAGATTGATCTATGGCTTAGGGTTAGGGGTAGCGGCTAGTTAAACAATGGTAGAGCGACAATGGTGGGGGTGTTGGAGGTAGGGGTGGCGAATTGTAAATAGGGGTGATGAAGGTAGGGGTGCTAAATTGTGAATAGGGGTGGGGAAGAAAAGGGTAGAGAGGTGAATATTTGGTTGGGGAATTTAATGTATGTGAGGTTGTTTAAGTATAAGGTGTTTAAGTATGAGGTGTTTAGAACTGGAATGAAGAACTAGCCGGCAATCTAGATGACCACAGCTACAGAAAAAAAAATTAAGCTGCTAAATTAAATTATGATTGAAAATCCCCCTTTGATATTAGTAATATTTGGGGAATCCCCAGTTTATTTTTTTTCACGGAAAAAAATAGCACTAGTTTTTTTTTGCCTTCTCTAATGGTGTAAGGGGCGGTTGGGGTTGGGGTTGGACTTCTAGCAGACAAGCTGATGTGGAACAAATAAACAGGGTTAACCACGGAAAGTGGTGACGTCAGTGTTACATAGCAACAGAGGTGAAGAGAGGGGGGGGACGTTTGATGAACATAAAATATTTCACCCAGTATAACGCATTGTTACTTGTATATTAAATTGTAATTTTAGAATGTAGTGTGTGTATCCCTTTCTTCGGGGGGGGGGGGGGCGGACACTGTTAAAAGTATACATTTTCTATATAAATTATATAAATTTCATTTCGTTCGGGGGGAGGCGGTAAAAAAATTTCATTTCGGGGGGGGGGGGGTTTCGCCCCCCCCCCCCCGAAGAGATGCCTGGAAGAAACTCTGTGAGTCAGTTATTTTGTTTTTGTGTCAGCCGTCTTTGTTGTTCATTCACGAGTTGTTGTTTTTTTTTTTATCAGTCAGCTTTATCATTCAGCTTTTTAGGTCAACTGAGTGTGAAGCCTTCGCTAATTGTCATTGATGGATGTCAATTAGCTTTGTTCAACAGTTTCCTGTGTTTTATCAGTCCACTTATGTGTTTGCCCGTCACAGAGCCAGGCATTACCAAGAAGTTTAATGAACCGAATCAACAAAGGATCCGCCCAGTTCATGGCTGTTATTCAAATTTCCTGAAAGGAGCAAGCGTAGGTGCATGTGTCATTTAGTTCCCAAGATTTAGACGCACGAAGCTAGAACGTGACGTCAGAACCAAATGACCGATCACGTGACCGATTTGAGGAAAACATCACTAATCATCATTAAACACTGAATATTTCAGCTAATTCAAGACTTGTTACCATAACATATTTTATAACATAAACATACAGAAAACTATTTACGAAGCGCAAATAACTGTTGTTCCGGTTATTTTTTTTAATCGCTTGTTCAGATACATCCGTTTACAGCCTCGTTCTTAATTTAGAGCTGACTATAATGCCTGTCAAACTTTCCGAACGCTTTCTTCTAGCCTTTACATAAAAATGATCAATGCCAAATTCCGTACCAACAGCCGTTGCGGAAAGGCAGGGCAGGATCGATGTTCTATGAGGCGGATACAAATATTAAGGGGCTAGAAAATAACAAGTGGTTAACCACACAAACCACAGACAAGAATCAACCGCACAAACCACAAACAAGAATGAACCACACAAACCACAGACAAGAATGAACCACACAAACCACAAACAAGAATGAACCACACAAACCACAGACAAGAATCAACCGCACAAACCACAAACAAGAATGAACCACACAAACCACAGACAAGAATCAACCGCACAAACCACAGACAAGAATGAACCACACAAACCACAAACAAGAATGAACCACACAAACCACAGACAAGAATGAACCACACAAACCACAGACAAGAATGAACCACACAAACCACAGACAAGAATGAACCACACAAACCACACACAAGAATGAACCACACAAACCACACACAAGAATGAACCACACAAACCACAGACAAGAATGAATCATTTCGCAAATATGTGGTGGTATTAGCCCATCCCAGAGTTGAAAGGTCACCGACAAGTATCCGAAGGCCGAGAGATGTGTTTGTTTACATTCGATATTGTTGCTGAGCCTGAAATTAGCATATGACATCACGAGAACAGAGTAACACGTGATAACAAACGGTTGAGATCAATGGCGCGGGTCAAGGTTATGGGATGGGTGGGGCCGGTTTCAACATGATATATATATATATATATATATATATATATATATATATATATATATATATATATATATATATATAGCTACAAGCTACAAGCTACATGCTAAAGGCTACAGGCTACAAGATACACCATACACCATACACCATACACCATACACCAATATACAACATGCAACATGCAACATGCAACATACAACATACACCATACACCATACACCATACACCATACACCATACAACATACAGCATACAACATACAACATACAACATACAACATACAACATACAACATACAACATACAACATACAAAATACAACATACAACATACAACATACAGAGATATTATCGTTCTTGACCGCGGGATTGACCAACACCGTGAGATAAGCACCAATCAAAAGTACTGGATTGACAAAAAAGAGCTCCGCTTTTGTCCAGCTCATAGATCTGTGACGACAAAGCAGGTTAGTTTATTGCGTGGCGCAGATGCCTGGATATGCTGTGAGATCACAGTGGTTAAGTTCAGACGACTGCATTAGACAGACGTTGTGGATCAATAAGTCTGCGGGGATTTCAACTTTGTTCACTTTTGGTAAACAATTGACGTCACAAGGGTAAATCGTCAAAGCTGCTAGATCTTCATGGTTCACAGTCAGTGTAAGAAACAGCCTCGTTTTGGTGTGAACTATAAATAGTAAATAGAGCAGACATATTTAGATAACGAGCTATTACAAGCTGACCTGAATTGATCAGAACATTCTCGATTTACGATTGCATAGCACGTGTGCGGGGGAGGATTGGGGTAAATGTAAATGGGGTTCTGTCAAGGGCGAACAATGGACCGGATGTGCAACTTTAAATAATAGATTCTGTCAAGTGTTAGATGGTCTACTGTTAACTAGGGGCTCTGTCAGTGGCGGAACTAGAAAAAATGGGCCACCCAGCAAAAAGTTTTTTAGGCCCCCCCCCCATATATGTATATATAGGCCCCCCCTATATATAGCTGTTACGTCTGGGTTAGATTCGAATTCAAGAACGACCCGTGTTAACGTTCAATACGTTTATTCTGTCTCACTTATCACATTACAGAATAGCCCTCGACCTAAACACTACCAACTAACCCCTGACAACCATTCACTCCAGCTTTTATACCGCATTCGACCTTGGGATAACAATACACAAACACACCGGGGTTAACAATATTCTAGGGTAAACTCAACTCACACACTCACTCTCCTCTAATTCTAGATCATTCTATCCTATTCTAGTCTAACCTACAACTGACCCGTAACAATAACCTATATATATATATATATATATATATATATATATATATATATATATATATATATATAAACACACAATACGAACATAGGATACTCATTTCTGGCCTGATCGGGTTTTGAAAAAAAAATTCAATTAAATCTAATTACAACAACATGTCATGTTTGTGAGTGCATTGGTCTGTTTTGAAAATCTCTGTTTTCATTTATGTTTGCCTTAATTCTTCTATTCCTTAAGTCGGTCAAAAGTATATAAATCATGAAGCTTTGTATAAGTAATGGTGTCTCGTGTTATGTTTATTATTATGTTTTTTGGTATTTATATTATTAATTTTAACTTCATTTCATTTATTATTATGAGCACCCCTATTTGACCATTTGAAAAAGGGAAATAATTTATGGAAGTGGTTTGAACGTTTGCCTATCTTTCATACTACAGCTCATGTGTATATTTTTACTTTCTCGTATATACGAAGTATAGAGAAAGTATTGTAATCGTGCACAAAAATCACTTGAAATTTTAACAATTTTCACCGTATTACACCTCAGTCCTTCATCACATCCGAAGTATAGACTTATTTTAATCGGGCTAAAATTATCAATCCAGATTTATCAAAATTAAGAGGTTTTATGCGTAATCCAGTCTGAAAAACTGGGCTTTGCAATTCTGTCCGTATGTCTGTGTGTCTGTCTGTCTGTACGTGTGTAAACACGATAACTTGAGTACCGTTACAGCTAGGTTGATGAAATTTTATATATAAGTATCTTATCAAAATCGTAGATCCGTATCAACTTTTGAGCGATTTCCGATAACCGGAAGTGGTATTTTTTCTTCTTTGAATTTTTCAAAGGCCTATAACTTGAGTACTTTTTCAGATAGATAAATGAAATTTCATATGTAAGTAAAAGATCTAATTCTTTACCTTCTGTTAAATTTTGAGTAATTTCCATTGACCGGAAGTAGTAATTTACGCTACTTCCGATTTCTCAAAAAAACTAATGTAAATTTTTAAAGTACTAATAATATTGCGCACTATTATGCACTTTTTATTTTGCGTTCACTTAGTGTGCAATTCTTTTGTCTACGAGATTTTATTCTATTTTTAAAACTTTAAGTATTTAAAATGGGTTACAAATCATGTCTATAGCCCGAGTTCCCATCCCCTGTTGTTTTATATAAGAATATTCGAGAAAGTTTAGGGGAGATCACTCCCAGTTTATTAATTTTATTTTTTATGCAGTAGCATGTCTTAGCTACTATATAATATCACTACTGTATTAGATCTGTTATCTGTTTATTATTTACAAAACCACTATCAAGGTGCCAGTGACGATACTAATATATATATATATATATATATATATATATATATATATATATATATATATAAAACCCACTCTCATTCGTGTATTTATTTGAGACGTTTGCCTCTTTTTCTAGAACAGTGGTTATTAAAAAGTAAACAATGTCGGCACTTTTTTTTGGATATTAGTTGTTGGAGCGCTACTTTGTCAATACAACCACCGATTCGAGCCAGCTTTGTTGTTTAATGGAGTGCTATCTATTCGCTTCTTGTAAGGCTAACTTAAAAGGGACAACAAAGCACCGATGTGCTTTTATCCATCAGTACCAAATTTGGGATGGTCCCAAAAAGCCGTCTTAATATCGGCCTCTCGCGCAATTGATTTTTTTCAAAAGAATTTTGCCGACAACAGCGTGTGTTTGATTGTAGGAAAAAGAATATACAAGAGTGTGGGATGGTGTCTATAGAATAAGGATACTCCAACCGCAGCTACAGTATTCTTTTTTCAAAACAACCATCAGGTCAAAAATGCAAGAAAAATAATTTTAACTATAAAATAATGATTATTAGCGGCTGTGGGACCCCTAAACGGCGTGCCCCCCCCCCCCCCCCGCATTGCGGGGTCTGGCGGCACTGTAGTTCCGCCACTGGGCTCTGTTAAGAATATGTTACAATTTTGATAAAAAGACGAATTTGTGTTTTTTTTTTTTATTTTACCTGCAAAATTCATATAAAGCCATTTTGTTCCGAATGTTCAAGCATAAAAAATGAGTATAGTAACCTTTACAACAACAACCTTTTAATAAAATACTTTTAAAAAACTTTTTAAAAAACCACGTTTTTCTTGTGGACTAAAAAGTAGAAAATAAATTTCATACATTTGATGTCAAAAAACGTTCACCATCAAATTTCCAAAATTCGTGTGTTGTGTACTTTTCGCTTTAATCATAAATCTGCCCGACCCACGTTTTTTGTCATCAAATGTATGAACAGTCATCACAAGAACCTGCACAGCTCAAGGAAGCACAAAATCTACGAGCAGTCATTGGTAGATCCCCTAGGGTCGGAAGAAAAATATATTTTCTTCTTTTTAGTCCACAAGAAAAACGTGGTTTTTTAAAAAGTTTTTTTTAAGTATTTTATTCAGAAGTCTAATATCGCATATCGGTATATCCAATCCTCATGACACAACGATTTGTTCAGTTCAACGCAGTCAACACGAATGGAATGGACACCCACAGGTGTGTAGCTACCGTAGCTGGCGTGGAGATCTACTCACGAATCACGTGATGGTCTGGGGTTGTCAACAAACACACGGACTAAAAATCTTGAGCGACCGATACGCTTTAAACAGAGAAGGGGCGTAATTTAATTAAGCTAATTTAGGTCTCTAATTGCTAGTTTTTATGATTGCATCTGAAATTGTTTGGCGAAAATAGCCTGCATGCCGAATTTCAGATCTCTAGAGCAATCAGAAGTGGGCTAATTTTCGTTGTCAATTTTAACAACAAACAAACGCGAAGCTGAGTTAATAAAACGTGTTAAAAATGACTAAAATAAGAAAAAAAGAAACGATGTTCAAGCACAAAAAAAATAGTATAGTAACCTTTATAACAACAACCTTTTAAATTGACTAAAATTAAAAAAAAAAACATTAATTTTAGCTGATGGTACTAAAGTGTTTGTCGCCCGAAATCTTATATTCTTAATGAATTATGCTATCAACGTTTTCTTTTCTTCGTTATAACTAAAGAACATGTATTATTATTTAATTCTGCCAAATTCCTGTTATTTATAAACACTGGGTGACAGGTTGATACACTGACTTGAAGGCTTTCCAAAGTTTTACACAAAAATGTTACACACGTTTTTGTCAAATGTAAAATTGTGACATTTGTTTGGTATTTTTTAGGGACGGTATTTTGGGGAATTGTGGTACCTCGGTAATGAATACTGTAGAGTGATGGTCTATACACAAATGTAACAGTGACTGAAGGAGTAGGTTATGGGTAAAAACTGTATATACATGGCACACACGTAGTAACGATTCGGTGAAATAACTCAGTTAAACAAACTTTACAGTAAAGGTGACTGAAACATTTTTTTCAACTAATGTCAAACATACTATACCCAGTGTAAAATGTAAATAAGCAGGTTTTTACTTTTATGTATGAGACGGTGTCACACCTTTTAAACTTGAGATTAATGACCACCTAATTTAGATATTTGAGTGAACAACTGTGTTTAATTATTAAAACGGCTTATAGATAAAGAATCTTTTAAGCATGCTCAAAAAAATTATTTTGTTATATTATGATCGTTAATTCAGTGATATAATTCAGTTTGTAATCTTAAATATAATCTTGAAGAAAAAATAGACTTCTAATTTTTCCTTTATGGTTCGTGGGGAGCAATGGGATGCAGGCACACCTCTCCACCTGGTTGGTTTGGGCAGCTCTCTGTATATGCGCACATGCAAGCCTAGCCTAGTTTGTTGGTAACATTTGGTTCAATAGATTTATTTAATGCTATTGCTTGACAAATATTTAAACATTTTTACTTAAAACGGGAGAACGTGGTGATTAACGTAATGTTTTAAACTGTACTAATGATGTACCGAAGCCGCTTTTATTGTATGAGCACAAAGAATGCATACATCACAGACGAGTTATTTAGGGTAGATATAAGAAGCGAGAGCTATCCATACAAGTTGTTAAAATAAATGGGGCGTACACTTGCTGACAATCTTTAATATATGATGACTCTAGTCGGCATGTAACAACAAAACGTGTAAAATAAAAGTTCGAACCAATCAAGTGAGGAGTTAATTAAATAGAATACTACACAAATTAACAATTATTATTATAATTAAAAAAAAGTAATTTTAAAATGACCTAGTTGCGGTGAAAACAAATTACTGTTGCGCAATAACCAAGGTAGATCAGAGTTACTGTTTTTTTCCCCTAGAAAATACCTAGCACTAGGCAGAGCCTAATTGCATCTAACAGTTACACTATAAATAGACCCGGGGAATCCAACCTTTCTTAACTAGTTCGATAATCGTTTTATTTTTAAATATCGCTAGGCCTACTACTTTTAAAAAAAAATGACCTACATACTACCAACTTGTTCTGATTTTAGTTTATATGACTGATTAATACACGTGACACAATCTATTCAACAGTAAGCCCACCATAGGCGGATAAACAACTTCATCGACCCTCAAGTATAAATAGATAATATAAATCGATACTATTTGTTTGACAACACGACATAACGCTTGCGTCACAAACCAAGGTAAGGTCGCCGACTGGAGGTCACGCAGCAAGTCCTGGTGCACAGAAAACTTGTTTAGAGTGGATTGCTGACCTAGATATATTGGTAGCTCTCTTTGACCGGTTTAAGATCAGATACCAGCGATAGAATTGGGACCAGGTACTTGGGATAGAATTGGGACCAGATACTTGGGATAGAATTGGGACCAGATACTTGGGATAGAATTGGGACCAGATACTTGGGATAGAATTGGGACCAGATACTTGGGATAGAATTGGGACCAGATACTTGGGATAGAATTGGGACCAGATACTTGGGATAGAATTGGGACCAGATACTTGGGATAGAATTGGGACCAGATACTTGGGATAGAATTGGGACCAGATACTTGGGATAGAATTGGGACCAGATACTTGGGATAGAATTGGGACCAGATACTTGGGATAGAATTGGGACCAGATACTTGGGATAGAATTGGGACCAGATACTTGGGATAGAATTGGGACCAGGCAGTTGGGATAGAATTGGGACCAGGCAGTTGGGATAGAATTGAAACCAGGCAGTTGGGATAGAATTGAAACCAGGCAGTTGGGATAGAATTGAAACCAGGCAGTTGGGATAGAATTAGGATCAAGCACTAAGGATAGACTTTGAACCAGGAACTAGGGATATAAATAGAACCAGACACTGGGGATAAAACAGAGGGTTAACCTTGGGTTAAGTGTAGCTATTTTACTGATTTTACTTAGTAAATAAAAACTGCTGCTGAACTTTTTCATGGGTTACTAGTTAAGTTTAGGCTTACCATTAAGGATTGTCATAAATGTATTAGTGTTAGTATTAGAAATTAGGGTTAGGTACAGTGGGTTTTTTTCAGACTTTTTCTCCGGGGGGGGGGGTCTGTGCCCCCTCAAAGAGATGCCTGAAAGAAACTCTGGTTATGAAGGAATAGGGTTTCCATTAGGGTAAATATACGCATGTACATTACATTAAAAACATTGCCATGAAGGGAGACAATTTTCCCCGCACTGCGCATGCGTAGTTTGTAGCGGAGAGAATCGACTTTAAAAAGTGCTTCAAGCCTACGACGCGGCGGCAGAAAAAAAAATTAGCGCGGTTTTGAACAAGTGGTTAACCACACCAACCATAGAACTGGTGTTTAGAGCTACATTATAGAGTAGTATTACTGAATTAGAAATGATTTCAGAACACTGAACTGTATCTTATAAAAAATTTAGTTGTTGTTGTGGCAACTTACACGCAGTGAATGAACTATTAAAAAGTCCCCCCCCCCCGTGCACATATTTTTAAGTTCCCCTATATATCTATATCTACATCTAATCTACATCTGCATCTGCATCTACAATCTACGATCTACCATCTACCATCTACCATCTACCATCTACATCTACATCTACATCTACATCTACATCTACATCTGCATCTGCATCTACATCTACATCTACATCTACATCTACATCTACATCTACATCTACATCTACATCTACATCTACATCTACATCTACATCTACATCTACATCTACATCTACATCTACATCTACATCTACATCTACATCTACATCTACATCTACATCTACATCTACATCTACATCTACATCTACATCTACATCTACATCTTTTTTTTTGCATTTATTTTATTATTTTTGAATAAACTCCTTTTTATAGCTTTTTTTTTCTCATATGCCTTATTTGAATAAAAAAAATAAAAAATTTAAAGAAGATATGACTATTAATTTCTTAAATGCAAAACTATTAAAAAGAAATTTATGTTATGGGCACCGTTATTAGACCATTTAAAGCGGGGAAATAAGTCGCACTTTAGCTCATGACGTTTTTTCCCAACGAAACAGTGTGTATTTGTTATTGTAGGACAGGGGTCTCCAAACTACGGCCCGCGAGGTCCTCTTATCCGGCCCGCGGAGATCTTTTTGTCCACGGAAAAATCGTTTGTTGGTGATGGCTGAGGAACGTTGCCCAGAAAAATCAAAGACATGCCTGGAAGAAACTGGCCCCCGAACTGAAATTTGATACTTAATGCGGCCCTCGGACTGAAAAGTTTGGAGACCCCTGTTGTAGGACAATCACTGCAGAAAGCCTAGCTGATCTGTTTTATTTTTAGAAAACCGCTAGACGATCAAAAGTTATTTTGTTTTTTTAGTGCGGATTTTGCGTCTCCTAAACGGCATTCCCCCTCCCCCTGCATTGCAAGGACAGGCGGTATCGCCTAGTTACCCCCCCCCCCCACCACCTCCCACTCACACGTCTTGTTAGCTGCGTGAAGCGTACACATGCATCAGCGATTAAAATTTGGTGACATCCAAACTTCGGGCGAGTGACAGACAAGATCATTCTGGTTACGGTACGGATGTGTTGTTACATGTTATCTGGCTACAATAATACACACTTCAAGAAACCGACCCCAGCACGTATGTTTATTTTACATGCTCTTTTAGTATTGATTTACGATTTTGGTTTCGTTAGTTTATAATTGAAATGTTAAGTGAAATCTCTAAATATTAGAACTATTAACAGATGAAGTAATTGAAGTAGCCATAATTTTCGAAGAGGCTTGTACAATACGATAACTGACTTACAGTTGTTGTTTTTTTTTTATTTATTTAGGCTAATTATACTTTTACAAAATTAGTTCAGATTATTATTTAATGTATTTTAGTTTTAAATAAAAGATCTGTTTTGAGTTTCACATTCACACTATTTAAGTGATAAAAAAAACATTCTGTCTTAAGGAGATGGCCGGCAGGCCTGTAATACAAAGTGTTCGTAATTAACTCGTCTGTCAGAAGAAGGGCTAATTTATACGCGACGTCGCGCTTTGTAAACATTTTTT
The DNA here is from genome assembly GCF_028476545.2 of Physella acuta. NCBI lineage: Eukaryota > Metazoa > Mollusca > Gastropoda > Physidae > Physella > Physella acuta. Next base: position 108,388 of record NW_026732242.1, read on the forward strand.
TTCCCATCTCCTCCTTTATACGACGTCACACCTCAGCCTACACCCCACCCTCAGTAACAGATTCTGTGTTTTTAAAGCATTGATTCCTTTCTAAAATATAGATTCTATATTGAGGTTGGTCACTATTGTTTACAACATTCCTATTGAAATGTGCAAGTGTATCTGTCACACTCTCTGAACCCCCCCCACCCTCGCTAGACAAAAATCAGACACCCCCTCCCTCCCCCCTAGGTCTGTGACGTCATCAATGGACAGCATCTCAGTCCAATAGTTAAGGTTAAGAATTGTTTATGGTTTGTTTGAGATTTCTATCTTCTGCTACAGTAAATGTTGAGTGCTGGAATCCGCCTCACCAATAGGAACACACTAATACTATTAAGCTAGAACACACCAATAGGAACACACCAATAGGAACACACCGATAGGATCACACCAATAGAAACACACCAATAGGAACACACCAATAGGATCAAGCTAGAACACACTGTGTAATTAGTGGGCCTGTAAACGTTAGGCCTTGTATTTTTGTTATTATATGGGGAGAAAAATCTTAGGTTTTAATAATTTAAAAACACAAATGTCTTGTATTAACTCACATTACAAGACATCCTATTTGACCTACACATTTGTCTGATGTAGGTCAAGGTCTTGTCATATCTGATCAATCGCTAGTTCTATTTTTACTGTGCTGTCGACAAGGCCTACTTGACCTATAGCCGACCCCCCCCCCCCTCCCGTCACCATAACTACACTATTGTAATAAGCTTTCGATTTAAAATGAAATTTTAACATAATTCAAAACCAAACTACGACGGATGAGATTCATCTAGTATGTCCAAAACGTCGAACATGATGTGTGGGGCGCGCTAACTGTCAACGGCTAAAGCAGGGCTGGGTATTCCAGGCTACTTCTATGCACCCAAGACGGTTTCAGAGCTCAGTTGTTAAGCTCCAAACGATATGTTCTAATTTTAGTGTGACAGCTGACAAGTTATGTTAGATGATGAAAAATACACACCTGTGTTACATACACGGCATCACACATATGCACATATCCAAAAACATATCCATACACCATATTTGATAACAACGTTGACAGAGAACTGGATTTACAAAATGGCGTTTTCAAGTGTATTGACGTGACGGGGCGGAGACTAGTATAGAAAATCATTTAGCCTAAAGTAGAACTTGTTAGACTAGCTGCTGAGTGCGGGTTGTGCAGCTTGGTCCGGATGTGTTAACTCGGCCAAAGTGTGTCGCTCGGTCTGTCTGTCAGCTCGGCTTAAGTGTGTAGCTCGGCCTGTGTCTGCCTAAGTGTGTAGCTCGACACGGTTGTGTCAAATCGGCCTCCATGTACACTGCATCCTACACCAGCTTGGCAAATATTTTTAAATGGGTGCAACAATGTTTAAAACATGATTTTGAAGCTTAAATTTAATACAGAAAGCCAAACAATCCATTACATTCTCTTAAATGTAATCCCATGTTTAATCATAATTTTAGGTAGAAAAACTTCATTCTTTTTAACTACCGAATACATCATTTAAATCGCGATTTTAACTGGATTAGTTTTTTTTGGTTACCTGTAGTTGCGAGGGTTTAAAACGCCACCAGAGTTTCTTCCCGGCATCTCTTCGCCCCCCCCCCCCCTCCCCCGCCCCCCGAATCTGTAATAATCTTTTTGCTTAGATCAGGGGTCTCCAAACTACGGCCCTCGGGCCGGATGCGGCCCTCGAAGTCCTCTCATCCGTCCCGCAGAGATAGTTTTGTCCACAGAAATAAAGTTTGTCGGAGGTGGCTGAGGAAACATTCAAAACAAATAAAAAATGTAGCTTTGATGCAATTACCATTGAAGCAAATGTGACCATGTGCCCAGCAAATGATCTCCTTAAAGACAAGATCAAAGAAGTGAGGGTGGGTTTTATAAGTATTTGCCCAAGGAAGACTTTCCCAATGTCACAAGTTTTGCATCACATTTCCTTTAAGAGACGTTCTTCGGGGTGGGGGAAGGGGGGGGGGGGGGGTCAGCCACCTTGAAGAAATACCTGGAAGAAACTCTGGCCCCCGAACTTATATTTGATAGCTAATGCGGCCCTCGGGCTGATAAGTTTGAAGACCCTTGGCTTAGATCATTGATTATCAAAGTATATATTTGATACTACTTTTATTAGAAGAAAAACCTACCAAAGTATATATTTGATACTACTTTTATTAGTGGAAAAACCTACCAAAGATGGAGCTTTCAGTCCCACTCAGGGGTACAGCTGAAGGGGAATCACCCGAGGAGGTTGGTACGACGCTGGATCAAGGTCAGCCAGGTGTTCCTGAGTCGTCAGGCTATAGCTCCAGCACGTCAGCCACAGCAGATTTAGATCAGCCGGGTGTCCTTGAGTCGTCAGGCTATAGCTCCAGAACGTCAGCCACAGCAGATCTAGATCAGCCAGGTGTTCTTGAGTCGTCAGGCTATAGCTCCAGAACGTCAGCCACAGCAGATTTAGATCAACTAGGTGTCCTTGAGTCGTCAGGCTATAGCTCCAGCACGTCAGCCACAGCAGATTTAGATCAACTGGGTGTTCTTGAGTCGTCAGGCTATAGCTCCAGCACGTCAGCCACAGCAGATTTAGATCAACTGGGTGTTCTTGAGTCGTCAGGCTATAGCTCCAGCACGTCAGCCACAGCAGATTTAGATCAGCTGGGTGTCCTTGAGTCGTCAGGCTATAGCTCCAGCACGTCAGCCACAGCAGATTTAGATCAGCTGGGTGTCCTTGAGTCGTCAGGCTATAGCTCCAGCACGTCAGCCACAGCAGATTTAGATCAACTAGGTGTCCTTGAGTCGTCAGGCTATAGCTCCAGCACGTCAGCCACAGCAGATTTAGATCAACTGGGTGTTCTTGAGTCGTCAGGCTATAGCTCCAGCACGTCAGCCACAGCAGATTTAGATCAACTAGGTGTCCTTGAGTCGTCAGGCTATAGCTCCAGCACGTCAGCCACAGCAGATTTAGATCAGCTGGGTGTCCTTGAGTCGTCAGGCTATAGCTCCAGAACTTCAGTGACAGCCGAGGGGGAGAGGCACCACGAGTGATCGCTAGCATGTCAAGAGACGCACCACCAGGATATCATGATGTGGATCAGGCAGGTGTCCACGAGTCTTCGGGCTACAGCTCCAGAACTTCCATGTTCCATCACAGCTTCTGTGGCGGCTGTAATGGATGAGGGTTCTCAAACTTTGCTCGTCGTCAACACTTCGGGTGGTGGACAATCTGGACACCACGGTACTGGTGGTTCTACAGCCAACCCTGTGAGCGACGGGCCATCTGGTTGGCCTACAGCAATCCCTGGCCATCCCAGCCCACTGCAGCAGAATGTTTTGACGAGACCTCCTGAAACACACAATGAGGTAACATTACAGAATGCTACTTTAATTCAGTTTGAGGTGATATTGTGACGTATGAGAAAAAAAATCATGTAAATATAACATATGCAAAACAAAAGTTAATAAAAATCCAAAGATTATTTTGTTCAATTTTAAGTTGAGTACCAAACACATATATCCACAGCCCACCAATGAGATGGGAGCTATGGCTGCTGTTGTGATCACAGAGAACCTGACAGACAAGTATGTTTTAAACTCCCATTAGAATAACACACACATACATTTAAACTCCCATTAGAATAACACACACATACATTTAAACTCTCATTAGAATAACACACACATACAGGCAAACGTAACGTAACGTAACATTTAAACTCTCATTAGAATAACACACACATACATTTAACCTCTCATTAGAATAACAAACACAAATATAAGGTTTTAGCTAGAAAGTCATTAACTTAGCGCATCTTAACCAATAGCTTCTAAACTTGGGGCTTTTACTTTATACAAGAAATCAATGCCTAATTAAAATGTTTAACTATATTATCCAATCCCATATTCTGTGCAAACGCAGAAACTGTTTAATATAATTATAAAAAACTTAAGCATCGAATTTGTAACACGTTTTAAATGTGTAAAGGAGTGGTGGAATTAGAATTATGTATATACCGAACAAAAGGGCCTCCCAAAAGCACAATTATATTATGCATTCACTTAAATATGATCTACCTTAGACGAAAAATAAAACTATAACTCAAACCTAAAATTCAAACTAGAAGACGTGTATCATTTCAGTGCAGGTGGAATGGTTGGCAGTTTGGGAAGCTTCGATTTCACAACTACTTTCATGGATCAGCATGTTACAGTTGAGGTAAGGCCACGATTCTAATAGTTTTTTAGCGCAATTTCCATTCTGGAGAATTGCGTTTATTAACTCGTCATTTCTGGGAATGGATGGATGGATGGATGAATGTGTGTCCGGGCTTTAAGTCGTATCTCCTCCTCAACGAAGCAATATCGATGACTAGTTCCAAAAGCAATTATGTTAAGCAAGTTACGAGAATGAGCATAGGCCATAAAAATTCCGGGTTTCTTTCATGTATTTCCCGTAAAAGCCAAAAAAACCTCGAAAAAATGCAGTTTTTGGCCCATATCTCGGCAACCAGACCACTTAGCGACTTGAAACATGTACCAATCGATTCCTGCCATAATTTAGAACAGTATTGCCGAAGAAAGTTTTCAAAAATATCCTCTCGTTCGGTCACAAATTTTAAAATTACATAAACACCTACAAACCGATCGCTCTTCAAGCTTGAACGCACCCAATCATTATACGTCAGAGCTATTTTTAGATAACATAAGGAAATTGCGCATAAATGTCACTAGACTTTTTTAATTAACTTGTTTCTAAACGTGTTACTTCAAATTTTGTAGTTTTCAGATCTATTTTTTTTTCAGGAGTAAACTAATTCATTTCCAAGAGAATTATGTGTGCTTATGACCCACACTTTGCGTTTATAACAGGGGTTTCCAACCCTGTGCCCGCGGGCGCCATGGCGCCCGCCGAACGATTCGTATGTGCCCGCCTCTCACTATTCGATAGAAACAGAATTTTTTTCATAAACATTATTGAAAGGTTGAAGGGGATGGAAATAGAAAGTTTGAAGGGGGGGGGGGGGTGCAAATCGAAAGTTTGAGGGGGGGGGGTGCAAATAAAAAATTTGAGGGGGAGGGGGGGTTGCAAATCGAAAATTTGAGGGGGTGCAAATCGAAAGTTTGAGGGGGGGGGGGGTGCAAATCGAAAGTTTTGTCCCCGGGTGACCGGAAGGGCCGCTACACCCCTGGAAGGAGTTTGTCGATTTAAAATAGGTGGTGCCCGCCACCCTACCGATATTTTAGAATGTGCTCTAGAGTAAAAAAAAGGTTGGGAACCCCTGGTTTATAATAAAGTTTATATAAATTTTGCTACGACAGTAAAATCATGGTCTTTATTAGAATACCTTATTAATAAGTTTTTACGATCTGGCATTTAAAAAAAATCAGTTCTGTAACATGTGCAAATAATATCTTGAATTATTTGAACAGGACGAAGAAGCTGTACAGACAAATAACTACACATGTGAAGAAGAAAACATTCACCATGAGATCAGTGTGGATCTGTATATGCAAATTGAGCTCAGGGGAGCTGTAAGAAGATCAGAACAAATTGAGCTCAGGGGAGCTGTAAGAAGACCAGAACAAATTGAGCTCAGGGGAGCGTTAAACAGACCTGCAACTGACCCATACACCGTTTTTAATTTCTCAAGAAGACGGCCCCGTCGTCGAGGTGATATTTTATTTCACAGTTTACTGTGGCACGTTCGATGTTCACTGAAAATGTGTTTTTTTTATATTAAAGTACAATGGATGCACCAGAATTGTGTATCATAGTGTCAATATTGAAATACCTAAATATTTATGTATCATTTACAGAGAGACAAAAATGTAAAACGTGCTTCCAGTTGGATGTTGCGACTCAAAGCTTCACGTGTGGTCACATGACTAATTGCTCCAGGTGCGCGCCGGTCATGCGCAGATGCTCTATTTGTATGGGAACTATTTCCTTCTACATATTCATATAGTTGCGATATAAACTGTCAGAAAACCTTCAGAGACGAAACAAAATTAAAATCCGCTACACGGAACATAAAGTCAAATGTCTATGAAAACTGGAAGCTGAGATGGCCACAACAACAGCTTTATAAAACTGCTTGCTGTCTAGGGAAGCTGTTGAAAGCTGTTTGTCCAAAAGCCGCTTAAAGTTCACAAGCCTACAAAATATCATTACCAGAACATAGTAAAACATGCAGGACTTTGATAACTGATTAGCTTTCAAGACCTGTGATTCAATACCAGAGTTCCATCTCAGGTAGCACCAGGCACCGTGCCATGGTGATTCTGATACCTGAGTTACACCAGAGGTAACAGCATGCACCGTGGCACGTAGATCGGTTGCTTGCAGGTGTCAGCTTCTCACGATCTGCGAGAATCAGGTGACAAAATTCTGGTCTGCTAACTGGCATGACTCACAGTGAATTAACGTTGATTCCACCTATCATTCCATCACTGTTTAGTGCCTGTATTATGTGTACGTTTGTAAATATATGCGCATACTCTATACACGTTATATTCTTTAAGGGCCATACAAAGGGCAAGTGCCTCATCAATAGCAGGGCTATTGTTGTCATGATCAAAATAAAGCTGATAATTTATATTCAAAAATAAAGCTGATAATTTATATTGAAAAATAAAGTTGATAATTTATATTGAAAAATAAAGCTGATATTGAATGTGCTTTGACCATTTTTGTTTATTTTTCGTACCAACTAATATTTTCACACATGACCAGATTCGGAATAGCACTGTCAGGTGGTTTGATCCGAGTCGGAATAGAACTGTCAGGTGGTTTGATGAGAGTCGGAATAGAACTGTCATTCGCAGCAATTTATACTAACTCTGATATATTGAATTCAATAGAAGTTGGTCAAGTTAAGTTTTAATGTAAAGTTTACACAAGACAATCGAGAACTAGAATACGTCCTGCAAAGGTTTCATGAGCAGATATGAATGTTGGGTCATCGCAACTTTAAAACCAGTGCCGAATATTTGTTCTTATGTTCTTTACGCAGAAATAAATGTGTAAGTAAATGCTAAAAATGGGTGATGAGTGAACAGAAAATCGAACAACAGTTACCTTACAAGATAATGAGTTAAATAATCAAGTTCTATTCTTTAAAAAAAAGTAATTAAATTGGCACGTGCTTTTGTTTTGAATCTGGGGACGAGTCAACACGTCTTTGTTCAACGCTCGCTATTTTTATCGGCCAATGAGTGATGCCGTTTTAATCTAGGGGAATTCCCCAAATATTTATTGAAGAAACTATCTTTAAAAAAAAAAAAAAAAAAAAAAAAAAAAAAGGGCAAACGCACCAGTCTCTCTCGTAAGTGCTGGGGAGGTTAGAGGAGAATAGGTGAGATAAGGTGGAATTTGGCCGTATGGGGAGGGAGTGGGCGGGGGGGGGAATGTATACGGCTACTTTAACTGAATGTGTCAACACGCTGTTGTGCTCATTGATTGAGCTAGACGGGTAACCTGTTCACAGGGAACATAATAGAGATGGAGTGTTAACCTGTTCACGAGGAACATAATAGAGATGGAGGGTTAACCTGTTCGCAGGGAACATAGTAGAGATGGAGGGTTAACCTGTTCACGGGGAACATAATAGACATGGAGGGTTAACCTTTTCACGAGGAACATAATAGAGATGGAGGGTTAACCTGTTCGCAGGGAAAATAATAGAGATGGAAGGTTAACAAACATACACAGACATACACATATACACAAACATACACAGACATACACACACACACATACACACAGATCAATTCAGCTACCCATCAGAACTGTGGTAACTAACTTCACTATCACTTCTTAAATTTCGGTACCTGTTTGAAACTGCTGGACATTCTAAATCGAAGTATGCACACATAAACATTTTTCTTCAAGATGGTGTATTAACTTGAATGGGTTACTTCCTACGTCGGAAAATGTCAGTTTTTAATCAATGACATATTTAATTCTAAATATATACCTGATCAGTAGTGATCGGTGGCCTTTTTCTTATCTATAATGTTTTTTTTGTGTGTCTATCCTAAAGCAAAATGGTGTATCCAAGAAGTAAACACATTCAACCCCCCCCCCCCCCCACGTCCCCCTTACCATAACTAGAAGTCAATGAATTAAATAACGTAATATCTCTGCTTAGAAGATGGTCTTATATGACCTGTATTGAATGAGTACGGCTGAATGTGAAGGACTGACACTATACCAACTCAGACTGACTTGACACTGACTTGACACTGACTTGACACTGACTTGACACTGACTTGACACTGACTTGACACTGACTTGACACTGACTTGACACTGACTTGACACTGACTTGACACTGACTTGACACTGACTTGACACTGACTTGACACTGACTTGACACTGACTTGACACTGACTTGACACTGACTTGACACTGACTTGACACTGACTTGACACTGACTTGACACTGACTTGACACTGACTTGACACTGACTTGCTAGTACAGACCGACTATGGTGGACGGAGTGCTGTGTGTGTGTGTACACCTTACCAGTGTGTTGAGTGTGTGTGTGTACACCTCACCAGTGTGTTAAGTGTGTCTGTGTGTACACCTTACCAGTGTGTTGAGTGTGTGTGTGTGTGTACACCTTACCAGTGTGTTGAGTGTGTGTGTGTACACCTCACCAGTGTGTTAAGTGTGTCTGTGTGTACACCTTACCAGTGTGTTGAGTGTGTGTGTGTGTGTACACCTCACCAGTGTGTTAAGTGTGTCTGTGTGTACACCTTACCAGTGTGTTGAGTGTGTGTGTGTGTGTACACCTAACCATTGTGTTGAGTGACTGTGTCATGCAGAGTTTCTCCCCCCCCCCCCCCGAGATGGAATTTATATAGAAAACAGACTTTTACTAGTGTCTGCCCCCCCTCCAAAAAATGTTGACCGCCCCCCCCCCCAAGGGAAGCGACTGGTCGAGTGACAGCGCGGGTGTTGTGAGCGGGAGGTGTGTAGCGGGGCAGTAAGAGCTAGCAGTAGAGCGAGGGGAGGGGGGCATGTTGGTTGCAGAGGACAGAGAAGCAGATCTTTTTAAACTGATTAATGTACCCTAACCACATCGACTTGTGTTGGTCTGTACCAACTGATTTAATGTACCCTAACCTCATCGACTTCTGTTTGCCTGTACCTGTGGCATAACGAGTTTCCGTGCTCCCACACACTTGGGGCTGCGGGCTAGCGATACCCGGACCTCTCCACCAGCATTCAACTGTTGCTAGGCGACACACGCACACCAGAGGCCGGTGAAACGACGTCGACGTCAGCTAATCAAAACCAATAAACATGCGCATTGGTCGCCAAACTTCCCCTCGTACTACCTGAACTGTGTCTTATATCCCTACTTTGTTTCACAAATAGACCTTTACTTTTTTTATCTTTAGTTAATTGTTACATGTACAAATCTTATTATCTAGAGATAACAGACGTTCACCAATGAATTCTAAAAATGTATATTTTAACAGGGTCGGCGTGGTCGAGTCGGTAAAGCTCATGGTTGCTAAACCGAAAAGTCTCGAGTTCGAACCCTCGGCCAGATGAGGCTCGTTAACTGGGGACAGCCACACTTCTAGGAGAGACAACTCCAAAATTAAACAACTGCTGCCTTGTAGTTTGTTCTTGGTTGGACAAATCCAAAAAGAAAAGCAGGCTGAAATCGGAGCCAATGGCCTCAATGGCGCATAACCAGTTGACACGTAACGCTTAATTGTCTCGAGTTCAAACCCACTGGCAGATAAATCTCGATCCCCTTCAACACTAATAATTAAGAACGAAGAAGAAGAAGAAGAAGACTTGTGTGTCTAGCGCGCTAATAGGCCCTGTTGACGTTTGAATAAGTTAAAGCCCACACGTCACATTTTAAAAAAAAGCTTATCTTGTTTAAAGTCTATCTTGAAGCCCTACTAGTTTCACTGTAAACTAGGCAATATTTTTTTTCAAATGGGAACAAATCTGAAAAATATTTTTAGATACTACATATTCTTGTTGATTGACCAAAAACGTACAAAACAAAACAGTACAATTTTTGTTGCTACATATGAGTAGTTCGTCAAATGTTTTCTTCTTCACCTACACACGTCGTTTAGTCATTGGTGAAGCCAATTAGCCTAATTATTGTTAGAACAGTTTCTAATAACGTGGCCAAGCATTTTATTTTTTGCTGTGGTTTTATTGCTTTCAACTTGCAAGTGATTTTAATGCTCCCATTCTTCGTGAATAGACATCGTGACAGAAGGCTTATGATAGATTGAACACAACTCAATGATCGACACGTGACATTCTTCCTAGGTCAGCGTGAGCCGATAGCTGTTTCTGCTGTTTCAGTTTCGAATAAAAAAATTAACACGCTGGCAAGCTGACAAAACCAATAAGTTACCTGGAAAAATAAAGTATCACGACACTACTACACGCCGAAACCGAAACCATCGGTAGGTTTGTGTACTCACTCTAGAAATCAATAGGTTTCAGTGTTGGTATAGCTTAGGGTGTCAGTGGGGGTAAGCTCCTACTGTCTATATAATACTGTTAAATGGCATCTCAAATAGTGTCTGACAACTGCCCAGCATGCTAGTGTGGCTTAAAGCCCAGCGAAACTTCTACTAACAAGTGAAGGAGTGAATGACGGATAACTGGCGTCTAAATATCCGGCACTTCGGGCAGATGGGGCATGTCAACCCAGTACGGCTATCATTGGAGGCACGAGTCGACTACAATTCAATAACACAGACTGAACCATTTGTGAGATCAATATATTAAACAAATATTGTTTATCCTAAATTTTGTCATTGAATCAAAATAGGGCTACATCTTGTTAACCTAAACAGCAACCTGTCGAAGGACGCACCTGAATCGTTTTAGTGAACGATTAGAGTAGTGCATCGTGTCCATTGTGTATCGCACTCATTTGAACGAATGTAGACGCCAAAGAGCCATATCGTACACTGCTGAAGCGCAGTCCAACCAATTTTTTCCCCAACACCCTAAGTTGCATTTCAATCGTATAAATTGTGTAGTAATGTATAAAAAACATTCTTAATCATACAAACATACACGCAAACATACAGAAACATCGAACACACCTTCCACCGCACTCACCGCACTCTCCGCACATACTACACGCACTATCTGACCTAAATATCAGTACCGGCGCCAGGTTATTTAGCGCTCTAAGCAAAACTTGATAATCCCCCCCCCCCCCCCGCTGCAGTTTTTTTTCGGGCCCCAAAATTATATATATATATATATATATATATATATATATATATATATATATATATATATATATATATATATATATATATGTATATATATATATATATATATATATATATATATATATATATATATATATATATATATATATATATATATATATCAGTACACTTTCAATTTTAAATTAAACCATTTAACCTATTTCATGAAAGGCTGAAACTCATTTCTGGTCTGAAATAATCCAGTTTTAATAAAATATCTCATTTATGCCGGCCGAAAACTATGAATCTTAAAATAAGACAAAACCAGACATACAAGCCTTATTATCACTAAATCAACTTTAAATTAGATAATCATTAAAAAATTTAGATTAAATAGAATAATTATCTCATTATATTAACAGAGGCTTGGCTAGGGTAGGGCGGACGGGGCGGCCGCCACAGGCACCAACCCAAAAGGGTGATGGGCGCCAAACGTGGTAGATAATAATATAAAAAGCTCATTACTGAATTATATACTGTCGAAATAAAGAATATAGACTGCTACTTTGCATTACGGACTAATTTAATTGTTTTCTACATCAGCTGTGTAATACCAAAAAGAAAAAGGCAAATTAAATGGTTTAAAAGCACCCCGACCTTTCCGAATGAGGGAGTTGGGGGGGGGGGGCCATTTTCACCAACTCGAATAACTAAATATAGGCCTAATTTGAAGAGGGGGCGCAAAATTGAGAGTTCGTCCTGGGCACCGAAATAGATCGTTACGCCTTTGAAGATTACCCTTTTAGTTTATATAATCAAAGTTATTAATTATTAGGTACTTTTTTAAAAATAGCGATTACTCATTTTAGCGCCCCTCTTTGGATAGCGCCCAGAGGCGTAGTGACCCTTACCGGCGCCCGGGGACAAACTTTTCAATTTGCACCCTTTCAATTTCAACCTTTCAATTTATTTTTCCAACCCATTTTGGCGCGCCCTAAGTTCGGCGCCGGGGGACATATGCCCCCCCGCCCCACCCCCCCACCCCCTCGCTACGATACTGATAGCGCCCTAGGCGACCGCCTAGTTCACCTTATAGGTAGCGCCGGCCCTGCTAAATATGCATGTTTATTGTTATGTAAAACCCACTTTGCTATCGTGTCGTGTCGAGAAGCGCCTCTGACGGTTTGCATGCAGCAAGCGGCTTAACCCTGCACGCAAGCGAATGTAGTGCGTGTTCGCCGCGTACCACGGCTGATTTAGTTGTTGGTGACTTTGAGAAGTGCGCACGTACAGACCTACACGTTCCTTGCTTTCTTTAATTATTTCATTCATTTACTGAGAGAACTTTAACAAGGAGGAAATAGTTTTCTAATTTTGTTGAGCTGTCGAATTATAGTGACTTCATATTTCCTTCAAAGTGTCTCAGAACTTGAGGATTAAGGTAAGACCTTCTGATAAAAACTTTGTTTGCAATGTAAAATGTTACACTAAATAACCCCTTTATCATACTTCTTTAGTGCAGGTTTACATTTTGTAGAACAAATCAATTTCATTTGATCTGGCCGCTTTAGCTAGATCTAGATAGAATCTATTTAACTACATAGTATAGGCCTTCTATAACCACATATCTGGGGTCGGCGTGGTCGAGTCGGTAAAGCTCATGGTTGCTAAACCGAAAAAGTCTCGAGTTCGAACCCTCGGGCAGATGAGGCTCGTTAGCTGGGGACAGCCACTCTTCTAGGAGAGACAACTCCAAAATTAAACAACTGCTGCCTTGTAGTTTGTTCTTGGTTGAACTAAGGCTATGGAAGCAAATCCAAAAAAGAAAAGCAGGCTGAAATCGGAGTCAATGGCCTCAATGGCGCATAACCAGTTGACACGTAACGCTTAATTGTGTTGGAGGCGTGGTCGAGTCGGCAAAAAGCTCATGGTTGATAACAAACAAAGTCTCGAGTTCAAACCCACTGGCAGATAAATCTCGATCCCCTTCAACACTAATAATTAAGAACGAAGAAGAAGAAGAAGAACCACATATCGAACTACAAAGATTTAAAGTGGCTAGCGTTAAATAAAAATTATTCAAATGTGTCAGTAGCCTAATTGTAGCAAAAAAAATGTGTCGCGCTGTTAAGTCAATGCGGCTCTTTCTATTTAATGAAGGCGTTGGATTTTCACCTGTATGTTAGATAATTTGGTCTTGATCTTGATGATTAATACAGGGCACTAAAATACTTCATCATATTGACTCGAGCTGCAGTTAATGTTAAGATAACTTATCTTTTTTATAATCACGGGGGGGGGGGGGGTGTAGAGGGTCGGTGGAAGTGGGGAAGGGTTTTTTGCAAGCAAGCAGCAACTCGTTTGGACAGGCTATCGATAGGGTTGTACACGGTTGGCGTGGTGTCGTGTGGTATAATGTGGTGTCGTGTGGTATAATGTGGTGTCGTGTGGTATAATGTGGTGTAGCATAGTGTATTGTACTGTAGAGTAGTGTAGTGTACATACCAGACTACTGTAAAATTCAGGTTTTCTATAAAAATATAACAAGTTTATTACACACTTTGCTTAGATTATCTATAGAATAACGAACACTCTTGCTAGCAAAGTGTGAATTTCGATACTCGAGAGATTTAAAAAAAAAAAATTAAATTAAACGTGAACGACGCTGCCTATTTTAGTTCAACAAACATTTTAGGTGTCTGTCAACATAAACTAAAACTCTAAAATAAACCCTAATCCACAAATCTAACTCTAGATCGATAATTACCGAATGGGTAGGGGGTAGGTTTATTGTTAATTTGAATATTGAAAGTATTACATTTATCATTTTACTTTCAGCTAAGTTACAATGGGTTACCTAACTGCTACAGCGGACTGCAGTCCGGCTGCTCCAACCCTGCAAGTAGCAGACACAGGACACAATGGCATAGAGGAGATGCACCATGGGGGAATTGCAGTTCCGGTTCTGCCCGAGGAGGAAGAAGCGCCCGCAGTACGTCCAGAAATTGACCAACTCCAATCGCGTACTAGTGGGCACACCGTTTTAGAAGTTTTCGCTGGACCAAACTACGAGAATGTTGCCCCTGGACCAAACTACGAGAATGTTGCCCCTGGACCAAACTACGAGAATGTTGCCCCTGGACCAAACTACGAGAATGTTGCCCCTGGACCAAACTACGAGAATGTTGCCCCTGGACCAAACTACGAGAATGTTGCCCCTGGACCAAACTACGAGAATGTTGCCCCTGGACCAAACTACGAGAATGTTGCCCCTGGACCAAACTACGAGAATGTTGCCCCTGGACCAAACTACGAGAATGTTGCCCCTGGACCAAACTACGAGAATGTTGCCCCTGGACCAAACTACGAGAATGTTGCCCCTGGACCAAACTACGAGAATGTTGCCCCTGGACCAAACTACGAGAATGTTGCCCCTGGACCAAACTACGAGAATGTTGCCCCTGGACCAAACTACGAGAATGTTGCCCCTGGACCAAACTACGAGAATGTTGCCCCTGCACCAAACTACGAGAATGTTGCCCCTGGACCAAACTACGAGAATGTTGCCCCTGGACCAAACTACGAGAATGTTGCCCCTGGACCAAACTACGAGAATGTTGCCCCTGGACCAAACTACGAGAATGTTGCCCCTGGACCAAACTACGAGGATGTTGCCCCTGGACCAAACTACGAGAATGTTGCCCCTGGACCAAACTACGAGAATGTTGCCCCTGGACCAAACTACGAGAATGTTGCCCACCAAGAGGTAAAGCTCGAGTAGAAGTTATGTCCTTATCTCGGTTTGCTCAAATATTTCTCTAGAGTCAGGCATTTAGGGAAGCATCAGACGCTGGGTCGGTGTTTCTTTCAGACTTTCCTCTCTCCGAGCGTGAAGGGGTGCCCTTGAAACTTTCGGGGGTGGGGGGGACGATGGCGGGGAACGGGACACCACACGGGTAGGAGTATATATGCTCTATATAAATTATATTTCGCTGGGGTGAGAAGGGACTTGAAGACATGCTTCCCCCTTCCTCCTTCCTCCTCCCGAGGAGATGCCTAAAAGAAACACTGCGCTGGGTAGCTGTTGAAGAAATAAAACAGCGCTAAAATAATATCAACTGTTGCCATGTAAAATCATCGATCTGCTACTCAGAGGTGAGATCATCGATCAACACCCAGAGCTGATTCTAAAGAAAATCAGACTGTGTGGATTCCCTTTCCAACAATCATGCATGTCGAGTCAAAACAAAGTTCAAATAAGTAATTTCCGTTGTTCCAACAATCACGCATGTCGAGTCAAAAACAAAGTTCAGATAAAAGCAGAAATGATTTTCTAACTGAGCAAATACCTTGTCGCTAACAATAGTATATATCAAAATGGTATGTAACACATTTATTTTTACATCTGCCAGGGCCAGCGTTATGTTTATCAGCCTACACACGATGATGTAGACGTCACTCTGGATGTATGTTTATCAGCCTACACACGATGATGTAGACGTCACTCTGGATGTGCGAAGATTGATGTGCTGGCCGCTACCATCTGATGTGGACGTGCATGTCCAGTCTGAACCTGTGGACCTGACTTACCATCACGCCATCAGACGGCAGCAGAGCTAACAGCACTACAACTTGTAGCTGTATTTTTAGTAGAGGAAGGGTTCATTTCTCACCTGCTTTAGAATTATCGGCTTTAGAATATTTGTTAGGACGAGTAAGTTGGTATTCGCGTTATGGAGACGTTTCTGAGAAGTGTAGCTGTATGCTATTTTTAGTAGAGGAAGGGTTCATTTCTCACCTGCTTTAGAATTATCGGTTTTAGAAAATCTCTTAAGACGAGTAAACACCTATTCCTGTTATAGAGAATGCTGAGAAGCACAGCTCTCCTCGTCTATAGAATAACTTAACTGTTGGCATAAAACACTTACGACAATTGACTAACGACCATCACAATTAACAATATACTCATCACAACCACTATCTTACAGGCTTGTGATTTAACATGTGCCTCACTGTAGAAAGAAGTTATTTAAAAATGGTTTTATACAGACAGTACCCATACAACAAACGTAAAATAAACATTACATTTTTAAAAACATAAGTGTTTGTGACTGACTATTTCATTTAATTTAGAGAGGTGAAGAGTGTGTGGAGAGTGAGAGTGTGTGTGGACAGTGTCGAGAGTGGGTGTGGAGAGTGTTGAGAGTGGGTGTGGAGAGAGTGTGAGGAAAGGGGAAGTGTGTGGAGAGTGAAAGTGTTTCATGAGAGGGAGAGGACATCACCCCCCGTCAATTACCCCCCGGAGCAAATACCCCCCCCCCCCCTGTCAATTACCCCCGTGGGGAATTCCCCCCCCCCCCCCCTTGTCCTAACTATGTCCTAACTTTAACTCAAACTCTATAACTATATATTTCCTAAATCATAACCTTAAAAAAATTATCAAAACCTAAGCATCCACCTCAGTCTAAAACTTAACACTAAACCAAAACCAACTCTAGACATTGATTTTAGCCTAACCTTGACCATAACAATAGCCATAATACAAGCCCTAATCGTAACCCTAACCCTAACCCTAGCCCAAACCCTAACCTAGCCCTAACCCTAACCCTAACTCTAACTCTAACTCTAACTCTAACTCTAACTCTAACTCTAACTCTAACTCTAGCCCTATCCCTATCCCTATCCCTATCCCTATCCCTATCCCTAACCTAACCCTAACTGTACCTTAAGCTGTGACCGGGGAAGGTAATGTCCTCATGGGCGGGGGGTAATTGACAGGGGATAATTGACATGGGGGTAATTACTCCGGTGTGTAATGTCGGGGGGGGGGGGGAGACCAACACTAATATAAACAGTTGAACCATTTGGGCTTTAAAACCCACGTTATTGAACAAAGTCGGACTCTGTCAACTTTTTATTTTGATCTGAAACAAAGAATTGAGTGACGTCGGCTCAAAAATAACACTACAACGTATACAGATCTCATGGTTTTTCTGAGTTAAGGCCTAGTTTAGAATTTGATTTCGGCTATTCAGTCAACTCAAAGGGTTTATCAAGCCCCACAGCAAGTTCAATTTAGCCAGAACGTATTTGTTGATACTAAGTTTGAAGACAAGAAGCCAACGAACAAGTCCACGCCCCCCCCCCACCCCCTACATACGGAGAGGAAGTAGAACAAATGCATTTTATTTACAAAATATATACTGTAAACAACCCCATCCCACTGAAATTGAGATCTTGTGTTAATATCTAGTTTGTGTCCAATCATGTTTAACAAATTTAAAAAAAACTTTATAGCAACAAGCTTTTTAATAGACTGAAAATTGAACAAATAAAAAAAACTTTATATCAACAACCTTTTAAATAGACTGAAAATTAAACAAATTTAAAAAACTTTATATCAACAAGCTTTTAAATTGAATGAAAATTAAACAAATAAAAAAAACTATATAGCAACAAGCTTTTAAATAGATTGAAAATTAAACAAATAAGTGATTCGTAACTTATGAGGTCGACATGATGTTACAATTAAAATACAGATTTTAGTAAATAAAATAAATCTAGTCTACACTATATAACGCTAAAAGTAAATAGAAATATGAAGTGTTTCTATTTAAAACAAAATATTTTAAAAATAGAAATCTATTAATACATTTAAAATAAAAATTTGAAATTATTTTTTGACAAAATAAAGTGATCTAAAATATCTATATTACTATGTACAAACTTTTGCTAACATTATATCAATAGATAGGATCTGTCCAAGGTTATGCCGATTGTGTTCGATGTTTCTACTGTGGACGTGGTCTTAAGTCATGGAAACCAGGAGATGACATCGAAGATCAACATCAAACATTTCGGCCATCCTGTCATTTTTCTGTTACGTCAGACTGGTCAGCAGCAATCTCATGGTAAGCTACTCAATCAGTTTATTAAATTAAAGATGCGCTAGTTAGGTAATTGTGTTTTTATGACATATGTACGCAGTGATATACACAAATGGTAATGACAGGAATTAAACGGCAGCTAATTGTATTTTGTTCGTTTTTTGTTTTATAGCAAGCACTAGCAACACAGAGCCCAAACACACCACAATAGGTAGCGCTAATACAAGTGACCAATCCCACCACACTAGCCCAGGTAACTGTGATACACGTGACAAGTCCCAACACACTACCCCAGGTAACAAGATACAAATGACAAATTAATTGGATCATTATTTTATTTCACGTATTTTATATAAAAGGACTCTTATATTTCTTCACAGTTATAGAAGAAGGATACAAAAACAATGCTAAAGTCACATTGCTTAAGAAAGAGAACGAAGTTCTACGGAGCCAGCTAAAGTGTAGAGTGTGCAGGACGGCCCCCTTCAAAGACCTGTTCCTGCCGTGTGGTGATCTCTACACCTGTTGCGAATGTTCCAAGACTCTGACGCCTTGTCCAGCGAGTAACAAACAGATTTTTGCCACTGTCACGACGTTTTTACATGATTTTACGACTAATTACTTTCTCGTATATTCGAAGTATAGAGAAAGTATTGCAACCGTGCAAAAAAAAAAAAAAAATCGAGATTTTTACAAATCTCGACGTTTTACACCTCAGTGATACGGAAAAACATAATTTTGCAATCTTGACCGTATGTCTGTGTGTGTCTGTGTGTGTGTGTGTGTGCGTGTCTGTGTGTAAACACGATTACTTAAGTACCGTTAAAGCTAAGTTGATGAAATTTCATATATAAGTATTTTATCAAAATCGTAGATCCGTCTCAACGTTTGAGCGATTTCCGATAACCGGAAGTGGTACTTTTTCTACTTTGAATTTTTCAAAAGCCTATAACTTGAGTACTATTTCAGATAGATAAATGAAATTTCACATGTAAGTAAAAGATCTAATTCTCTACCTTCTGTCAAATTTTGAGTAATTTCCGTGGACCGGAAGTACTAATTTACGCTATTTCCGATTTCTCAAAAAACGCACGTAAATTTATAAAGTACTAATAATATCTCGCACTATTATGCACATTTTATTAGGCGTTCACTTAGTGTGCAATTCTTTTTTTTTTACGAGATTCCATTCTATTATAAAAAGTTTAGGTAATTAAAAATGGATTACAAATATTGTCTATGTCCTGAGTTGCCATCCCTCGTAGTTTTATATTAGAATATCCGAGAAAGTTTAGGGGAGATCACTCCCGGTTTATTTTACAAAACATGAGCAGTAGAGAAAACATTGAAAAATATCTTTTTTGTATGTTCAGTTAATGTACATTGGTATAGAATTGTCACTGAATTTTAATGAAATATTGAGAGAAAAAAAATAATTAAATATAACTTTACATTTTAATCTACAGTAATGCTTTACGAAACACAATAACATTTTGAATGATATTCATTTAATTAGAGGAAATTTTTTAAAACGTCCCTTTATTATAATATAAATTTTTTACCAAGCAGGAATAAGATTTTTTTCAGAAAATTAAATGTTTTCTGTACGAACATTTCATTGAACAAAAATTTAAAACCTACAATCGTTTAACTTGTTTTATATTACAATATAATAATAGTTTCGCTAACTGTGAATGTATCTGTGTATCTATCTATCTGTTGGGAACGCTGTTACTATGACATCTGACACTTAACACAACCAACCACCGTATGGTCCTCAGAGGCGTAGCGACCTTTCCCGGCGCCCGGGCACAAACTTTCGATTAACACCCCCCCCCCCCCCAAACTTTCAATTTATTTTTCCAACTCATTTTGGCGCCCCCTAAGGTCGGCATCCGGGGCACATATTCTCCCCCCCCCCCCCCGACCCCACCCCCCCCCCCCCTTAGCTACGCCTCTGATGGTCCTTATCTTCAATGTGCACATCAGATGTCATTGTTACTTCAAAAACAAATTTTGCTACAATTATCTAGTGTGCGATAACTTTTCTTTTATTCATGCGATCTAAGGCACTTGGGAATATCTTCAGAGAAGGCGAACATGTCGAGTGGTGTGAAGGCGAACATGTCGAGTGGTGTGAAGGCGAACATGTCGAGTGGTGTGAAGGCGAACATGTCGAGTGGTGTGAAGGCGAACATGTCGAGTGGTGTGAAGGCGAACATGTCGAGTGGTGTGAAGGCTAACATGTCGAGTGGTGTGAAGGCGAACATGTCGAGTGGTGTGAAGGCGAACATGTCGAGTGGTGTGAAGGCGAACATGTCGAGTGGTGTGAAGGCGAACATGTCGAGTGGTGTGAAGGCGAACATGTCGAGTGGTGTGAAGGCGAACATGTCGAGTGGTGTGAAGGCGAACATGTCGAGTGGTGTGAAGGCGAACATGTCGAGTGGTGTGAAGGCGAACATGTCGAGTGGTGTGAAGGCGAACATGTCGAGTGGTGTGAAGGCGAACATGTCGAGTGGTGTGAAGGCGAACATGTCGAGTGGTGTGAAGGCGAACATGTCGAGTGGTGTGAAGGCGAACATGTCGAGTGGTGTGAAGGCGAACATGTCGAGTGGTGTGAAGGCGAACATGTCGAGTGGTGTGAAGGCGAACATGTCGAGTGGTGTGAAGGCGAACATGTCGAGTGGTGTGAAGGCGAACATGTCGAGTGGTGTGAAGGCGAACACGTCGAGTGGTGTAAAGGCGAACATGTCGAGTGGTGTTTGGATGACCACGTCAGCTGGCAGCTGTTGGTTGAAGACGTGACTCGGCGTTTTGAAAACACTTTAATCATTAATATCCCCCTTATTTATACTTTAATAGACGCTTAGCCGTTGACAGATTTAGCCTGCTTTATAGAAGCATAGCTTGTTGTGTCTAAGTTTGGTGCGTTTTTGTGTGAGTGTGCATGATAGAGTGAGTGAGTGAGAAAGAGAGTGTGTGTGTGTGGATGTGCTAACATGTAACCTTACTTTAATATCGCCACACACACACAACAATATATCAATGTAATATTGCTGATGACTGTTATTATAGGCAAGTCGACACACGAAGCTATCTGACATGGCATTGAACAACTAAAGGTGTGATTAGTATTGATTCAGACTACATATCGATCACATTGCTGAAAATCTCATGACATTCGCCGGCCCTACAATCCACACCAACAGATCATACAGATCTAGATCTAGTTAAATCTAGTAGATGTCACATCTCCTACCAGTTGTAAAAAACAGATCTAGTAGATGTCACATGTCAGACCAGTTGTAAAAAACACAGATCTAGTAGATGTCACATGTCAGACCAGTTGTAAAAAAACACAGATCTATTAGATGTCACATGTCAGACCAGTTGTAAAAAACACAGATCTAGTAGATGTCACATGTCATACCAGTTGTAAAAAACACTGATCTAGGAGATGTCATATCTCCTACGAGTTGTAAAAAAAAACAGATCTAGTAGATGTCACATGTCATACCAGTTGTAAAAAACAGATCTAGTAGATGTCACATGTCAGACCAGTTGTAAAAATCACAGATCTAGTAGATGTCACATGTCAGACCAGTTGTAAAAAACAGATCTAGTAGATGTCACATGTCAGACCAGTTGTAAAAATCACAGATCTAGTAGATGTCACATGTCAGACCAGTTGTAAAAAACAGATCTAGTAGATGTCACATGTCATACCAGTTGTAAAAATCACAGATCTAGTAGATGTCACATGTCATACCAGTTGTAAAAAAAAAGTCCCTGAAGAAGTTACCTGCAGCGATTAGCGTATGAGGTCACGGGTCTGTGGTTAACTACTGCCGACTTCTTTTGTGTGACGTATGAGGTCACGTGATTGTGGTTAACCACTGCCGGCTACTTGCATGTTACAAAACAAACTGACACTTACACCTGAAGTAAATATTTCTTTTTTTCTAAGCAGCGGCTGGAAATAGCTTTACTATATTCAATTTAATCTAAGAGAAGGTCTTCAATGTAACGAACATTGTTTTATGGGCAGGGGGCGGCAACAGCTACTTCTGCACAGGACACTGCCCTAATTTACCTTGTCCGATTATTTAACTGTTGCTTGCGTCATTCTTGGAACTGAGCGTGACTCAACAGCGCATGCTTTTGTATTCGTTGAAATCAGCAGTAAACGCCAGCCACGATACCAGGATAAAAAAAAAAGGTGAGGGTGGGGGAGGGGGGGGGGGAATCGCGCGCGCGACACTCCTTAAAAAAATTTAGCAAGGTTGAAGAGGCCATCTAAGCGTCTGTGAACGGGCTCACGTCTACATTGTTGGCATGGCTCCAAACTCATTCAGATTTTAAACCACAAGTTTAACAAAGCAAACACGGCCAATAATGTTCGCGTCTTTTGTGTGTGTGTATGTGTGCGCGAGCGCGCGCGCGCGCGCGTGTGTGTGTGTGTGTGTGTGTGTGTGTGTGTGTGTGTGTGTGTGTGTGTGTGAGAGGGGGTGGGAAAGGATGGTTAACTAGTTTTATGTCATTTTTAAACAAGCCTATTTTCTAGTGAATAAGATAAAGCTATTTCTTGAAAATAACAATAACCACACGACACAAAAATGGGAGGACGAGACCTAGCAGTAGATCGAGTACTTTAGTGCTAACCCAAATATTTAGTATTTGAATCTGCATTCAAGTCTTCCCAATAGATCGTTATATCTACAGTCTAAAGAGGAATCTAACTTTCACACTTCATAACACAACACCCCTCCCTCCCCCCCCCCCACACACACACACAAATACACTCCGCTGGCGCAATCGATTTATGTACGTCATATTTTTCTCAGCTTAGTATATTTTTTAAGTTTTTAATATTAGATAACTTTTGTAATTCTTATCAGTGTTTTTCAGACATTTTTTCTCCGGGGGGGAGCACTTGAAATTTTCGGGGGGGGGGGGGGCAGACTAAAATATTTGGGGGGCGGACACTGTTAAAAGTATATATTTTCTAAATAAATTCCATTTCGTTCGGGGGGGGGGAAGGGCGGTAGACTTTCTTGGGGGGGGGGGGGGGGGGGTCACTATGGTCTGTCGGCCTTTTGGTTGTTTGCCTTATGTCCTTTCGGCCTTATGTCCTTTCGGCCTTATGTCCTTTCGGCCTTATGTCATATTGGCCTTTCGGCTGTTGCCCTTTTGTCGATGTCGGCCTTTTGTCCATGTCGGCCTTTTTTTCTCTGTCGGCCTGCATACTTCGGCCCATTTTTCTTGCATACATAGCATAGTCGTTAAAAAAAACGGATCGAACTTTCCGGAAAGAAATATGTCTCTGGCACGATGCCAAATGTCTATAAAAAAAAAATTTACAACCTGTAGTTACACCTACACCACAAAAACGTTAAAGAAAGATTTTAAATATATTTGTTTAGTTCTGTAAATGGGTCATACAACACTGTAAACACCGAATTAATCTAAAGCATTCAACGTTATTGTCACTTGATAAGATACATCCAGAGGACTAAGTATATTCCTATGGCTTATAACAAAATGCGGGCCCGTCCCTAGCTTTAAAGTGTGGCCAGCTGTCAAATGTCAGTAATAGTCCTTAGCTTTAACAATCAAGTAGGCCTATGTTTTGTTGTAGCTGATTTTGATGATTTTAATTTCGTGGTATAAAGAAAGCAACACAGCCAGTAGACGTCATAATAATGTACAAAGAGTTACATGTTTGTTTGATTAAAAGAATAAGATGTGTTTTATAACTAAGTTTCTGGTTTCTTTTTTCAAATAAAGCCACACCTTATTTTTTTTTTCCCTTTTTAAGTCACGTTAGATGGTGTGTGAAGTTAATTGATAAAGATCTCTAATATACGTCAATGATGACTGCAGTTTAAAGATAAAGATCTCTAATATACGTCAATGATGACTGCAGTTTAAAGATAAAGATCTCTAATGTTACGTGCAATGATGACTGCAGTTTAAAGATAAAGATCTCTAATGTTACGTGCAATGATGACTGCAGTTTAAAGATAAAGATCTCTAAGGTTACGTGCAATGATGACTGCAGTTTAAAGATAAAGATCTCTAAGGTTACGTGCAATGATGACTGCAGTTTAAAGATAAAGATCTCTAAGGTTACGTGCAATGATGACTGCAGTTTAAAGATAAAGATCTCTAAGGTTACGTGCAATGATGACTGCAGTTTAAAGATAAAGATCTCTAAGGTTACGTGCAATGATGACTGCAGTTTAAAGATAAAGATCTCTAATGTTACGTGCAATGATGACTGCAGTTTAAAGATAAAGATCTCTAAGGTTACGTGCAATGATGACTGCAGTTTAAAGATAAAGATCTCTAAGGTTACGTGCAATGATGACTGCAGTTTAAAGATAAAGATCTCTAATGTTACGTGCAATGATGACTGCAGTTTAAAGATAAAGATCTCTAAGGTTACGTGCAATGATGACTGCAGTTTAAAGATAAAGATCTCTAAGGTTACGTGCAATGATGACTGCAGTTTAAAGATAAAGATCTCTAATGTTACGTGCAATGATGACTGCAGTTTAAAGATAAAGATCTCTAAGGTTACGTGCAATGATGACTGCAGTTTAAAGATAAAGATCTCTAAGGTTACGTGCAATGATGACTGCAGTTTAAAGATAAAGATCTCTAAGGTTACGTGCAATGATGACTGCAGTTTAAAGATAAAGATCTCTAAGGTTACGTGCAATGATGACTGCAGTTTAAAGATAAAGATCTCTAAGGTTACGTGCAATGATGACTGCAGTTTAAAGATAAAGATCTCTAAGGTTACGTGCAATGATGACTGCAGTTTAAAGATAAAGATCTCTAAGGTTACGTGCAATGATGACTGCAGTTTAAAGATAAAGATCTCTAATGTTACGTGCAATGATGACTGCAGTTTAAAGATAAAGATCTCTAATGTTACGTGCAATGATGACTGCAGTTTAAAGATAAAGATCTCTAAGGTTACGTGCAATGATGACTGCAGTTTAAAGATAAAGATCTCTAAGGTTACGTGCAATGATGACTGCAGTTTAAAGATAAAGATCTCTAAGGTTACGTGCAATGATGACTGCAGTTTAAAGATAAAGATCTCTAAGGTTACGTGCAATGATGACTGCAGTTTAAAGATAAAGATCTCTAAGGTTACGTGCAATGATGACTGCAGTTTAAAGATAAAGATCTCTAAGGTTACGTGCAATGATGACTGCAGTTTAAAGATAAAGATCTCTAAGGTTACGTGCAATGATGACTGCAGTTTAAAGATAAAGATCTCTAAGGTTACGTGCAATGATGACTGCAGTTTAAAGATAAAGATCTCTAAGGTTACGTGCAATGATGACTGCAGTTTAAAGATAAAGATCTCTAATGTTACGTGCAATGATGACTGCAGTTTAAAGATAAAGATCTCTAAGGTTACGTGCAATGATGACTGCAGTTTAAAGATAAAGATCTCTAATGTTACGTGCAATGATGACTGCAGTTTAAAGATAAAGATCTCTAATGTTACGTGCAATGATGACTGCAGTTTAAAGATAAAGATCTCTAATGTTACGTGCAATGATGACTGCAGTTTAAAGATAAAGATCTCTAAGGTTACGTGCAATGATGACTGCAGTTTAAAGATAAAGATCTCTAAGGTTACGTGCAATGATGACTGCAGTTTAAAGATAAAGATCTCTAAGGTTACGTGCAATGATGACTGCAGTTTAAAGATAAAGATATCTAAGGTTACGTGCAATGATGACTGTAGTTTAAAGATAAAGTGCAGTAGATATTGATCTTACAAGCATTGCATTACATTTCTCCATGCGTGCAGATTGATCAAGTAGAACAAGTTTTAAAAAAAAAGTATAGATTTAATCTGTCAGAGAAGTAGTGCGTGAAGAGAAGCGTAAATGAGATGATTATGTCTTTGTACGCTGCTCGATTCTTGGTGGTAAGAAATAATTCCCCTCTCATTTGTAATAACAGGAATTTCCGATCTTACCGTATTAACGGCACCGCCCCACTCCACAGTGGCGTAGCTAGGGGAGGGCGGGTGGGGTGGCCGCCCCGGGTGCCGACCCCAAGGCAGAGGCGTAGCGACCCTTCCCGGCGCCCGGGGACATACTTTCAATTTGGCGCCCCCTTGGGAGCAAATTTTCGATTTGCACCCCCCCCCTCGAACTTTTCATTTGCACCCCCCCCCCCCCTCAAACTTTCGATTTGCATCCCCCCATCGAACTTTTCATTTGCACCCCCCCCCCTCAAGCTTTCGATTTGCCCCCCCCCTCGAACTTTTCATTTGCACCCCCCCTCAAACTTTCAATTTGGCGCCCCCCCTAAGGTCGGCGCCCGGGGACATATGCCCCCCCCCCGCCCCACCCCCCTCGCTACGCTACTGCCCCAAGGGGGCGCCTAAAAGGGTAGAAAAATTAAATTAAAAGCTCGTTTTAAGCTGAAGTATTGAATTATACAAAGTCAAAGTTACGAAACTAAACGACTACACGGTTTTACACACTGAGGTAACTGCTTTCAGTAACTGCTTTCAGTATCAATTTTGTGGCACCGAAATAGAAAACGTTACGGGATAGTAACTGGTAAGAAGCGCCACAAACCTTTCCAACCGGGGGGGGGGGCACTTTTACACAGACATAAATTACTTGAGAAGGATTTACAGTTAGAGACAAAAACATCTACAACTAGAACTGACAAGGGAACCTGAGGTGCCAAATCTTTGTGTGTGGAATGTCCGTATCTTAAAGTGTCGGGATTAATGAATTTGACAGATTTTATCGGGTACCTTAAAATTTTAACAAATTGATATCCAACACGTGTATAAAGTTTATTTTGAGCTAGATCTACAAGGTTTTGTTTCAACCTCTGTAAGCTATTGAGACGTGAAAATCCTGCTGTTAGACTGGTATGATAGCAGGATTGTATGCACTGATGGCACCCCGCCAGTACAAGAAGTTGTCACACCCTGCTAGTCACGGAGAGAATAGGGGGACAAGGAGTTGTTTTTTCCCAGTAAAATGACTCTCAAAGGACAACTTTTACTAATATATTTCTACTGACATTTTCTGTTTAGTCTTTGTCTATTGAATCACTATGACGACGTACTAGAGCGGGTGGATCAGGCAGGGTGTGTTGAGGATAAGGTTATATTGGGCTAACTAAAACGATCACTTGATTCAAAAGTCGTAGAACTACAATTTGGTGTCATTACAACTGTCGGGATTTGGACTTGATGGAAACAGCTAGCCTTTAGACGACCCGAACTATGATATCCCCAAATAACGGAAATAATGCCATTAGATGCCTCAACTACTCCAGTCAATACGATCGACACTTAACCACTACAAACAAAACAATTTTAAATTTTAAGCCAAAGACGTAGACGGGCACCAAGTAGATCTAGGCCTATTGACCTTAACTTCAAGTGGGTAATGAGTCAGCAACGCATTTCCAAGAGTTATTTTCCAAGCGTATTATCTGATTGGCTGAAATTTACATAAGATAAAACAATACTTCCCCCCCCCCTTTATAAACAATCCTAACAAAAGAAATATTTTATGCTCTTTGTTGCTTCACCTGTTTACATACATATGTTGCCGCCGAATTAATAAGCACGATAAAATGTGAGCACGCCTCAATTATCCCCCTTTTTCTATCAATGTAGATGACATCTGTCTGCCGCTAAAGCTCATGTCGACAGGTGTTGTGGATGACATCTGCCTGCCGTTACACCTGTGTCGACAGGTGTTGTGGATGACATCTGCCTGCCGTTACACCTGTGTCGACAGGTGTTGTGGATGACATCTGCCTGCCGTTACACCTGTGTCGACAGGTGTTGTGGATGACATCTGCCTGCCGTTACACCTGTGTCGACAGGTGTTGTGGATGACATCTGCCTGCCGTTACACCTCATGTCGACAGGTGTTGTGGATGACATCTGTCTGCCGCTAAAGCTCATGTCGACAGGTGTTGTGGATGACATCTGTCTGCCGCTAAAGCTCATGTCGACAGGTGTTGTGGATGACATCTGTCTGCCGCTAAAGCTCATGTCGACAGGTGTTGTGGATGACATCTGTCTGCCGCTAAAGCTCATGTCGACAGGTGTTGTGGATGACATCTGTCTGCCGCTAAAGCTCATGTCGACAGGTGTTGTTTTTTATAATAATGGAAGTGCTGGTTTCACAAAAGTCAATGATGGATGAACAATGTTTATAAAAAAATTTCAATATAAAACAAGCTGTTTGGATAGAATAAAAGTAGAAAGGGTTTCCATAAGCAAAAAATTTGTAGTATGCGATAAATAAAATTTACAAATGTTAGTCCCACGTTCAGCTTAGAAATGAAAGGTGTAGTTTGAATATATCTGGTTAGGGTCGAGAGCAGACCCCTTTTGGTTCCCAGCAGTCTTGCACCTCACCTCCCCCACTCTATAATGTAAGGGAATTGGGCGTCCGACATACCAGGCTCTTCGGAAATAGAAGTTGTCAAATGAGTCGATAGTTTAGTTAAAACAAATCAAAACGCTTGTTTTCGAACGGCTCACTTTTAAGACAATATCCTCCCCTTTAGCCCCCACCCTTCCACTTCCCTCATATTTATTGTACGGGTGGGGATAAGAAATAAATACCCTACAGTGTTTGAAGAAAGCTGCTTCACGATTAGGCTAAACTAAGAACATGTAGCACGTTTCCCCCACACACATCGTTATTTAGGCTCATAGTGTGACGACATTGACGGAAACCCCCTGACGGTGTCCCATCTATAAATAAGTGTCCGTGACCTTTGAACTGTTAATCGCGTAAACAACATTCAGCATAATCCTGGATTGCCGAAAAAACTTCTTGTTATTTATTTTTCTGCCGAATCATTCTGACATGACACTAGCGTCACTGGCCAACTAATCAGTTACATCATTTCCTTTGTCAGCGTTATAACTTTCGTCTATAAACCAGTGATTGTCAAGAAAACATCCCGGATTCAATATTCAATGACTGTACCCAATCAAACAATTTAATCACGTCACACTGGTGAAATGAGTAATCAATGAATCGATGTAATCAATGAATCAATACTCACGCCTGATTGTCTAAATCAAACAGATTCAGGAACTAGCAATAAGACTCATGTCAGAAGAAGGATGTACTTAAACTTAAGTTTGGTGAGGTTTGTGAGGAGGAGGGGGTTTCGTTGTGGTAGTCAACCCATGCTTCTAATAAACAACTTACAATAATCTATTCAGGCTTGATGATGTAATACCAGTACAACTAGGAAGTTGGGGCATAACTTAACACATGAGGGGCAGTGTACGCTACTAACACTCACATATGTCCATGTCGACTAACTGTTTGCCGGAAACAATTACCAATATAATGAGTTCGGCTCAAAAACACAGCGGCAACGGATGAAGTCCTCAAGGATTTCCTGTGTGTTAGGGCGAGTGTTAAGTTTAGAATTATATTACAGGATATAATGACAAAGATAATCCTCATACTCCCGACAGATACAAGAAAATATAAGAACAACAATAAATGACGTAAATTTAGTTCAATGTATTGAATTAATTAAAGCTTGGCAATGTATTTCTAGGAATCCATTCTACAATATTTGATTGAAATTACAAACACCGTTTACTTCCTACTTTCTCGATTACTACATGCATGAAGGCCACCTCGTGACCTCGTAGCACTGATAACGTTCTGTAATGTGTGGGTATGTGCATAGTAGATAGTATCTGAAGATCTCATATCTTTGGGGTAAACACGAATTAGACAGGTTTAGACAGGTTTAGACAGGTTTAGACAGGTTTAGACAGGCTTAGACAGGTTTAGACAGGCTTAGACAGGTTTAGACAGGCTTAGACAGGTTTAGACAGGTTTAGACAGGCTTAGACAGGTTTAGACAGGTTTAGACAGGTTTAGACAGGTTTAGACAGGCTTAGACAGGTTTAGACAGGCTTAGACAGGTTTAGACAGGCTTAGACAGGTTTAGACAGGTTTAGACAGGCTTAGACAGGTTTAGACAGGTTTAGACAGGTTTAGACAGGTTTAGACAGGCTTAGACAGGTTTAGACAGGTTTAGACAGGTTTAGACAGGCTTAGACAGGTTTAGACAGGTTTAGACAGGTTTAGACAGGCTTAGACAGGTTTAGACAGGTTTAGACAGGTTTAGACAGGCTTAGACAGGCTTAGACAGGTTTAGACAGGTTTAGACAGGCTTAGACAGGTTTAGACAGGCTTAGACAGGTTTAGACAGGTTTAGACAGGTTTAGACAGGCTTAGACAGGCTTAGACAGGTTTAGACAGGTTTAGACAGGCTTAGACAGGTTTAGACAGGCTTAGACAGGTTTAGACAGGTTTAGACAGGTTTAGACAGGCTTAGACAGGTTTAGACAGGCTTAGACAGGTTTAGACAGGTTTAGACAGCTGATAACACAGATAAAACAATAGGTCATTTCTGTTTACAAATCTATTTTTAGTACAATGACCTTACACAACGCCCCACCACTCAATGGGGACTAAACCTAACATTAAACAACCTCCCACCAACCCTTGTAGAGCAGTGACAACCATTTATTTTTTAGCTCCAACCACCGGCCAAGTGGCAAAATGTAAACAGATAATCAACTAATCATGAGCAGTATAAAACACACCAAGGTGACGGCAGGTATGACTTGTACACCAGTGGCCAGATTTTTAACGGGATGACAACTTAACTTGTAAGCAGCGAAAAAATGTTGCCAGGAAGTGTAACCTGTTTAAACAATATGTCTTGAAAATGTTTTAAATCTTACGGGCACGTATAATTGATCACCACCGGACTTTTTAAAAACACACGTGACCTATTTGACTCGCGCTTCATGCAACATTCTCTGTAACTGGGAACTAATCCACACCTAACCCAATCTACCTTTCCATCACACGTTCAACCATCCACGTTAACGAACAGAAAAGTCACTGTCGATAAATTACAACATTAATAATACCACTTCTCCCTAACCACTTTTGAAGTATCCAGCCCCCCCCCCCCTCCTCGATCTGGAACTGCACTAAAATCTAACAGTCATTTGTAAACATACTTTCAGTCCAAGCGTGACGAACTATCAGTCCCAAACAAGCCAGTGTACCGTAACAATTTTTAATGTGGTGTCATACTATTGATGTGGAAAACAGTTAAATAGGTTCGTAAAGTCACGGAGCTGTTTGTTTTCTTAACTTCGGTGGTGTTCAATTCAGTAATACAAATAAGATTGTGCTCCTTTCTTTTTACTACCCCGTTTGGCGCCCCTTTGGGGTCGGCGTCAGGACGGCCGCCCCACTCACCCTCCCTCAGCTGCTCCTATACTTTCAATGTATAAGTTCAATAACATGATTTTATTGTGTAAGTTTACAACGCGTTACAAAGTATTAATGGTTCATTCTCATCCGAAGTGACCATTGTTAAATATTCGTATTTTAATGTTACATCTAGAATGTTTAGACACAAAATGTTGTTAGGTAGGAATTGTGTTTATGGTGAGCGTATTAAACAATAAAGTAAAAACCGATTGCGAGCATTAAAACTGTATTAGCACGCTTATGAGCCGTAAGCCCACATCAAGTTCTTGACCTCTTGTACATGGTTGTTTCATCGCTCGCTTGTTACAGAGGTACACATTTGATACACATAGATAACATGATTTGATTCTTGTTGGTCTGGGTTTTTTCTTATTTAACCCGAACACAGTCGTTTAACTGTATAGATTGATCAAACTGGTTAAATAATGTGTGTTCGTTGTATTGTAAAGTATTTTAATGTAAACTTGAACGCACCACTAAACGTAAGTCACTTATTTTACAAAGCTGAACAAATGGTGGAGGTGGGGGGGGGGGAAGAACTCTGAAGCAAGTCCACCGCCCCCTCCCCCCCCCCCCCCCCCCCCTCCCACCCCAACAACCGGAGACGAAATAGAATAAACTAATTTTATACAGAAAATATATACTTTAAACAGTGTCTGTCCCCTCACCCATTGAAATATAAGTGCACACTGCCCGAAAGTTTCAATTCACCCCCCCAACCCCACATTCCACGCTGAACTTTGAAATTCCTATCTTTCATCATGAGTCATGCACAACACCCCCCCCCTCCACCAGCCACCACCTGTCA
The DNA here is from genome assembly GCF_028476545.2 of Physella acuta. Taxonomy (NCBI): domain Eukaryota; kingdom Metazoa; phylum Mollusca; class Gastropoda; family Physidae; genus Physella; species Physella acuta. Next base: position 140,685 of record NW_026732242.1, read on the forward strand.
GCCACTCTTACATAAAAATATTCCTCCCTGCTATGCCGGATCACTTATTTGCATACACATTATGCCACAGTAGACACCACGGATCTGGGCGTGTGTTAATTATCTCCCCTTTTTAACCACCGCAGACCGGCTTCACGCAGGCGTGAATTCAATGACGAGATGTAGCTAATAAGCCATGGTGACATGTCGATAGGAGGTCTACGTTTATGTGAGCGGGTGAATGGATTATTTATTTTGTATTAATTTATTTGGTTCGAATCTGTGAGTGCATGGTGTTCCAATGGGGAACGGCCACGGGGTCCCCCTTCCGTCCGAAGCGGTCAGTATAAATTGACCGGTCGGATGATTTTCTTCCTTTTTTTGACCCTAGGCGAGATGTAGGTCGGGTCAGGTTTCGGTGTCTGTGTGGGCGCGTGGCGCACCTCACGCGTGGAGGTATTTGTTTTTTATACTTTATCGTTATGTGCTTTGTATGAATGCGACTGCCGATGTTTCTCGTTTTCTTTCATTTTCGTCTAAAACGAGATAGTGAGCATCGGCATGTCTGGTATGCACGTGGTGTGTTATTTTGTTATTTTTTTTAAATGTATTATTGTGTTTTCTAAACCCGTGGCGTGTGTTTCGGACCACGTGGTTTAGGTCACTGTGTTTAGGAGTGTTTCCTAAACTGGTGTGAATGCGTGTGTGCATTTACCTGATTGTTTTATGATGTGTTATTGACTAGGATTGGCTTAGTCAATAGTCAGTTGTTTTAGACAGTAATTAGATTAGTATATTTTAGTTGCCTCGAGTTTTAGGTTGTTTAAAATTAATGTGTGTACTGTTTCGTGCAACGTCATGTTGAGTATCGCTTGCTTTGTGTCTGCCTTCATTGGGGCCTTAGCGGAGTGTGTTAACTTTAATGTTATCAATATGGATATTGTTTAGGTAGACCAATGGCTTCAGGCTTCCTTGTGTAGGAAAGATTGGTTCTACAATGAATTTGTTTACACGTTATTTTTAAGTTGCTGGTTCTTGATTAGACAGTGGTTAGTTGTGTTTTTGAGAATTGCTTTTAGAATTGTATAGTAAGGATTAGTTTTACTCGAGGCTTTAGCTAGATAGACGTAGTAGGTAGCATTTTGAACTTGTGTATATATTTATGTATATATCTGCCATTACCATGCATTTTTCTTATGTTTTCCTTTTCTTTTTCTCTTCCCCCCCCCCTTCCAGTGAGGTTGCTTGGGCAACTTGGCTGGGTGTTTTGTTATATATGAATTGTTTTGTTTGGTGTAAAAAGTTTGTTGTGTACGTATTTTCTACGTAATGTATTGTACGTAACATATTGTACGTAGTGGTTTTACGTAGTGTTTTGTTTGGTGTGGACTTTTGGATGTCGAGAATGGATGAAGGGAGGTTTCTGTGTGTTAGGGCCTGGACCATCCTAGACATCATAAGTCGGTGCAACACCAGCAAATGGTCGAACGTAATGTTTTGTTGTATATAAACTGTTTTGTTTGGTTTTGTTTTGTCTGTTTTGTGTCAGTTTTTATCTATTCTTTTTTTCCATTGGTTCCTTAATTTTGATAAATAAATCTTATTAACTGTTAAAGTTTTTGTTTTATTTTAGTATTTTATTTAGACTAAGGATAAGATATAACCACCGTGGGTTTCACCACGGTTGCACTGACCCGGACAGTTAGATAGATTTTAAGGTATCCCCCCCCCCTAGCAGGGCTTACATTTACCTGAATTAATACCGCGCGTTTTCAAAGAAAAAAAAATAATTTGAAAAGCAAACAAACAATAATAATATTCGTTTTTACAAAACTCTATTACAAAATCTTAGCAAGGGTGGGGTTGTGGGTAGGGTTTAGTGATTACACTTAAACACGCCACATTTTCTGGGGAAAGGTGCACAACAAAGGCGACTTATCTTTCCCCAACACTTGGGTACCGTTATCCTTTTTATGTCTTTGACCAGCTGGGGTTATCTCCCCTCTTCTATATTTCACACATCTTCTATCTGGTATAGATAAGGTGGGGGCAGGACTGGATGACGTGTGTCGTGTGTGTGGGAGGAGGGGGGGGGTGATCTTTGGGGCAGGGTCAAGCTCGTAGTGACCAAACGGAAGTACTGAAACTTAAACACCTACAACTATTTCGGCACTAACTTCATTTGTCTTTGCTATTGGAATTCATAATATCAGCAATCCCCCCTCCCCCAATCCCGTTTATATCTAAGTCATTTAACACCCAAATACAAAGTAGTTCAAACACCCATCCCGCGTCATTTCATATCCCACAAAAAATAAAACCAAGGTCAACCTCTGCCTAGGAGGTGTGTGTTTATCAACCAATCGTCGTGCAGGAAGATCGGAGCGCCCAAAAAAACATGCCACTTAGGCCTAATTCAAACCAAACACGCGCTTTGTAAAAAAAAAAAACAATTGGAGTGGATCCAACCCTATTATACGCGCGTTATCATGTTCATTAGGTGTGCAAAGGTTTTTAGTCATGCAGCTCTATTTAAATAAAAAAAATTAAAGTATTAAAAAAATCGTTTTTAATAACAAGCTTGTATGTACTAAAAAGTAGAAAACAAATAATTATGCTTTAGTGTAATTATCTGCAAGGCTACGGGTGTATTGTTAATGCCTCACAGGTAATTACAGGTTTTTGAAAGTTCAGTGACCTAGAGTTCAATAGCTTGAAAGATCGTTAAAGTCGTACCATGGTTAGGCACGCTCTATAGATTGAGTGATTTACAACGATAGGGGGAGGGGTCTTTGATTCAATGAGTGGCTTCATAAGAGCGACAAGATCTTTTATAATTAGAATGACTTTAATAGAAATTACATGGTTTGGATATTGTCCAAAAAGTTAACTCGGCCACCCAAAAAAAAAAAAAAACCTTGTACTTTTAGTTTTAAAACTAACCCAACACTAACTCTAACTTTGACCCTAACACTAACGGCGGATAAAGACATTTTTATGGCGTATGTCTCAACATCAGAAGTTTGATAAGGTTGCGTGCATGCATTGAATTTGAGCTGGAAGAAACGTCGGGGCTTAAGTTTTCAACCGTGCCCTTTTTTGCATTAGTGGCGGGGCTTAAGTTTTCAACCGTGCCCTTTTTGCATTAGTGGCGGGGCTTAAGTTTTCAACCGTTCCCTTTTTGCATTAGTGGCGGGGCTTAAGTTTTCAACCGTGCCCTTTTTGCATTAGTGGCGGGGCTTATCTGGACGAGATCTGAGATCGCAAACGACCAGCTCGGCGGAATCTTCAGGTCCATGGATACAGTCAAACATCACACAAAAGGACACATTTACATTCTAACCTTATGGCATGGATGTAAGGACTTGACTTGAATTACACTACAGCTGGGAAATGCTTGATAAAGCTGTTCCACAAAAATCTATTGCCTTCAATCAAAATCATCTAAAATTCTTTTGGTGAACAGTTTACAGACAATTCAAAATTGCACTCCCCTCCCCCCAACCGTTTCAACTCTCAATGACAAACTGAACAAAATATCTTGTAAAAAAAAATGATATATTTTTTGTACAGATCAGATGTTATTTTGATAACCCACGCCCTAGGGTTGGGCGTGTCTTGGTGTCTTCTTGTGTGCAGCGACGGACGTCGGTCAGGCATGACACGGCAGATTATCCCTGGGTGACAACAGGGGGGGGGGGTGCTGCAAGGCGTCACACATGTGCGTGTTCTGAAAGCTGTCTCGCTTGACAATTTAATGAATTTACAAACAAAACAATTTGGCAATTCTTTATGAGCCTATCACGTGTGACGTCGAAACAATCAAACATAATAATCCAGTGCAGTCAAGCCTTCCAAAATTCTGGATCCCAACACTAACCATGCGCAATGTCTCAGTACTTACCCTAACCCCACACAACCTACCCTAACCCCACACAACCTACCCTAAACCCACACAACCTACCCTAACCCCACACAACTTACCTACACTAACTGGACGATCAAAACTAATGTCCCACTAGCAACGAAAATAAAAAAATACTCAACTCTTCTACCAGATACACTGGACATCCACTTAATAAAGATAAAACACCTATAATAACTGTTCCATTATAATTAAAAGCTACATCAAACTGAGTAATTGAATCAATTGTATTAATCAGAAGATCTAAACCTATTGCTTGGATTTGTTGAAATTAAAATTTGTTTTAAACGGATGACGTTATTGATCCCCATCTATTACCACAGTATCGATACCCATCTGTTTTGACACCACAGTATCGGTACCAATTACAGCATCGATCTAGACAGCCGGCTGAGAGTTCCCGCGGTTTATCTGCCCTTGTGTGAATTACATCGCTGGTTCTTTTTGTTACGATAAGACTCTGGTTGGGCTAGGGGTTAGAGGTCATGCTACCATCGTGCCAGGGCAGTTTGTCAGAGTAGCGAGACTAGAGAAATCATAACATGGATAAATGGATGAGTCACACCGAAGTTAAAACGAGAAACCGTTTACTTTGTGTATCCTGGTGGCGCTTGGCAGGCGACACATTAAAATAAGGATGATGCAATGACAAAAAAATAGAAACAAGAAATCAACATGAACATGGGTCGACCTGCGTTAAACTGCTGTTAAACCGGTTCCAGACACACACACACAGACACACACACACACCACACACACACACACAGAGAAAAAAATTATGTTCCCCAGTCTAAAAAAAGAAAAGTTTATGTTGCCCAGTTTAATAGAGAAATAGTTTATGTTTACTTCTCCTTTCCAAGTATTCTGGATTTCGCTTCTGGTCAAGCATCGTGACCTCTAACCTTTAACCCTAAAACAACTTTAGCAGATCACAATGATTAAGATTGCATACTCATTTACGGCCAATGGTATTTCTTGGGGGTAAACCATGTCTGCCTTTTATCTCTTCTACTTTATCAAGGTACTTAAGTGTTTATCTCAGCTCGCATTAAGAGATAACAGACACAATTCAGAAGCTGTTACACCCCCCCCCCCCTCCGCACCATTTTTGTTGTTGTAAATTTTGATGTACGTGTCACACTCTCCCCTCCGGTAAAATCTTTGATGTGTTCACATTTAATTCTGATGATTTTTAGTTAAGGTTGGTTGTACAGCTGGTTATAGCGTTGTTTTGTCGTTAGTTTGAATGCTTACGTCATGGTGTTTAAACTCTAATTAACTAATCGCTGAACTGGCGAAAAACATTTATTCTCTAAATCTTGCAGTTTTTTTTTGTCTTGGTGTCACCCCCCCCCCCCCCCACTAAATGGTGTGACCCGGTGCGTACCGCACCACTCCCCCGCCTCACGACGCCTCTGTATTCAGTTTAGTAACCTCCACTGTAAGCCACTAAACGATATTGTTGTATGACTGCTGTGTGACCCACACTCACTACAAAGTAGCGCAGGTAGGAGGGGGATAGACACTGGCAGGCTGTATAGCTCACTGGCAGACTGTATAGCTCACTGGCAGGCTGTATAGCTCACTGGCAGGCTGTATAGCTCACTGGCAGGCTGTATAGCTCACTGGCAGGCTGTATAGCTCACTGGCAGGCTGTATAGCTCACTGGCAGGTTGTATAGCTCACGAGTCTAATCGTGTATTGATTTTATTATCGAACTGAATATTTTTTAAACATTGTAGCGACTTCCCCAAATGCTGTTCATTTTTAAATGCATCGATTTTCCTCTCCTTTCCAACATGTCTTCTAACCACTGAAACAACTTTGTGTCCACTCTATTGCTATTATGTGTTCTTCAGTCATAATAAAATGTTTTCCAATCTACTGGTTAAAAGTTTTACGAATGAGGATGAAAGTGTGAAAACTGGTTACTTCCTATTCCTTGTTTTAAAACTTACGAGCCGACCGGCGGCGTATCATATGCTGCTATTTAGTTGTTTTATTTTCTACTTTTCAGTAATTAATATTTTGTGAATTCGACAGCACCAATGCTGCCACTGAAAATATTTGCTTTAAAACACTATCAGTAGGTCGTTAAGGACGATACCCCTACCCTCCTTCCCCCAAACCCCAACCCCTACCCTACACCCCCCCCCCCTCCCCCCCGTGAGAGCAGCCCCCTCATGGTTACCTCCCCTAAGTTTACAATCGTTTCAAACTAAATTATCTGCCCATAATAGCCTCACTAAACCCGGCTCTACGATTGTAAACATTTAGCTGAACCACAGCTCATCAGACCATGTGGGGGTGGGGGTGGTAGTGATATGCCTAAAGAGGAAGAGAGGGGCCTGCTAGGCGCTTTTATAGCTTGGTGTTATCTAGGGTCTCCAAGAAAAGAATTATACATATAGATAGATGACTATATTGTTTTGTAAACCACTACACTACTAAAACCGGGAACAGGGCATTACCCCCCCCCCCCGTCAATTACCCGCCGAAATTCCGCCCCCCCCCCCACGACATTACCCCCCCCCCCCGGAATAATTCCCGCCTGTCAATTACCCCCTCAATAGTAGGACATTACCCCCCGAACAGGGCTAGGGTTAGAGTTAGGGTTAGGTTTAGGTTTAGGTTAAGTTTAGGTTTAGGTTTAGGCTTAGGTTTAGGTTTAGGTTTAGGCTTAGGCTTAGGTTTAGGTTTAGGTTTAGGTTTAGGTTTAGGTTTAGGTTTAGGTTTAGGTTCAGGTTCAGGTTCAGGTTCAGGTTCAGGTTCAGGGTCAGGGTTAGGGTTAAGGTTAGGGTTAGGGTTAGGGTTAGGGTTAGGGTTAGGGTTAGGGTTAGGGTTAGGTTTAGGGTTAGGGTTAAGGTTAGGGTTAAGGTTAGGGTTATGGTTAGGACTATTGCCATTGCTAGGGTTTAGGTTTAGGTTTAGGTTTAGGATTAGGGTTAGGGTTAGGGTTAGGGTTAGGGCTAGGGTTAGGACTATTGCCATTGTTAGGGTTAGGGTTAGGGCTATTACCATTGCTAGGGTTATGGTTAGGGTCAGGCTTCAACTAATGTCTAGCGTTGGTTTTGGTTTAGTGTTAAGTTTTATGCTGAGGTGGATGCTTAGGTTTTTGTTTTTTTCTTAAGGTTTGCACCGTGGGGTAAATACGGGGGGAAATGTCCAGGGGGGTAATTTCCGGGGGGGGGGGTGATGTCCTGTAGCTGATAACTGGTGGTAGGCATGAACTAGATTGCTCTTCCGAAAGTCTTAAGTTCGAATATGGATTCAAGTCATTAGAATGTCCCTGAATCCATTCATTTCTGATGGGTACCTAACTCACGTTAGGGAAACAAAGGCGGCTGGACATAGTGCTGACCACACTATCCTTTCATAAGCCGATGTCTCTGAACTGTTTTCATCTGTCTCATGTGTCTTGGGCACGAACATGAAAAGATGACGATATGAGCATTTAAATAAAAGGAAACTTGTAAAAATTAAACCAATACAAATATAATTATATGTTTAAGTAAAGGCCTATTACACTTAAGCTACCAATTACATCGCAGTATCAAAGGAATAGAAAACATTGCGAAATATTTTCCTTTCCTTGAAAAATGGCGTGACTCACGGCTTGGCCAGTCTTGTCAATAAATGCAAGTAGGTTAAGACAGTTAGACACAGGGTTGACCCGGCAAGTAGGTTAAGAGAGTAAGACACGGGGGTTGACCCAGCTAGTACATAACTTCAAGCGTCACTAAAACATAATTTTGTGATGTCTCTATAGGCCGGCCTAGCATAAACATCAAACCAGGAAGTTCAAAGTTCAGCTTTTATTTTGCACGTAGGTCTTTCTTATTTTTCATCGCACATCGCGCGTTTCTTGCGAGGTGGAGGGGGCATTTGAATATCGGTACATGTGTCTCTAATTCAACAAATCCCTTCACTCCATTCACTTCAATATCTTTTTATCCCCATTCTTCAACCTTTAAGTTTATCTAACCACTGCCAATTCATCATGCCTAACCACCAGTTACCATCATGCCTAACCACCCGTTACCATCATGCCTAACCAACCGTAACCACCATGCCTAACCACCAGTTATCATCATGCCTAACCACCCGTTACCACCATGCCTAACCACCCGTTACCACCATGCCTAACCACCCGTTACCACCATGCCTAACCACCCGTTACCATCATGCCTAACCATCCGTTACCATCATGCCTAACCACCCGTTACCATCATGCCTAACCACCTGTTACCACTATGCCTAACCACCCGTTACCATCATGCCTAACCACCCGTTACCATCATGCCTAACCACCCGTTACCATCATGCCTAACCACCTGTTACCATCATGCCTAACCACCCGTTACCATCATGCCTAACCACCCGTTACCATCATGCCTAACCACCCGTTACCATCATGCCTAACCACCTGTTACCACCATGCCTAACCACCCGTTACCACCATACCTAACCACCCGTTACCATCATGCCTAACCACCCGTTACCACCATACCTAACCACCCGTTACCATCATGCCTAACCACCCGTTACCATCATGCCTAACCACCAGTTACCATCATGCCTAACCACCCGTTACCACCATACCTTCGTTGAATGCCCCATGGATACCTGGAACATTTTCGTGCATGATGTGCCCATCAAACAGTCGTTAAGCAGTTGTATTGATATCACAGAATGTAACGCCTCTGGCTGTAACGCCCACTGTGCTGCCGGCCTAACTTAGGGAACACACAATAGCGCCATCCTTGTAGAGACAATGTTAGTTGTCGATACAGCGACGTTCTGTCATTGTACAGCTTGGCTTCAAATGTGCGATCACGTTTTGCTAACAAATTATTCCTAACCCTAATCTAAACCTCCAGATAGACATTGAACAAGGCCTGGCTCAATGTCCGCTGTTACAGATGTACTTTTTATTTTTGCTAGACGTGCCGGTACTCACAACACACAGTGGCGTAACTAGGGGGAGGGGGGGCGACGACCTGAGAGATTGCTGAAGGAAAAAAAAAATTCAAAACACTGATTATTCTTCAAACACATCATAGAATAAGACGTCTATCAAACGACATATGGTTTAACACTACACGTAACAAACTGTATCCATCACCTTCTACATTTTACCCCGACAACTCTACAGTTTCCCGTAAGCGAAGCACAAGACAATATTGCACGTCCAATCAATAAAAATCTCCCACCACCCTCCCTCCCCCACCCTTCTAGTGAGCTCCGTGTCTACCAACATGGTTTATGACGATCAGGATATCTGAGTGCAGGCCGTGTATCAAAAGTGCAACATTTGACATGGTAATAGCTATTGACTGGGGTGCTAATCAATACATAACATGATATGCTCGACGCTGCCTTTGGGTAATAAGTCTTAATCTGATCCTAGACCTGCCCTGGAGCTTAAACCTGACCTTCACCGTAACAGCAATATACAGTTAATAACACTTGAACGCGATACTGTATTTAAAACTGTCGGATTTTAGACAGACGTGACCGTGCTCTGTTTTATGAAGCACCTACTTGACGGCTAGTTACACGTGTCAACAAAAATACTTGTGGCTTCAGGAAGTCACGCAATGACTCGTACCATCAGCTCACGATAAATGTTTAGTCGATCGTAGATTTACGTTTGACCAATCTTATAGAAAAGATATCAGGATTAGTTCTTTGTTTTCTTTTTTTTGTGAGATACACAACTACCCCCCCCCCCTCCCCTCAGATACACAACTACCCCCCCCCCCTCCCCTCCCCTATAGCCGTGCACTTTTCAGTTTCCTGTTTGAATACATACAATGCCGCCGTCGATTAAGCACGATAGCTTTCATTACGTCTATATTTATCCCCTACATTGTCTAGCTCCGAAGATAACATCCCACCGTCCGTGGCACCCAAAGACGAGATTATGTTGGTTGTATTGTGGGTTGCGCTACCTCGACTTGACAACAGGTGTTCTCCCCTAACCTGACTTGTTTGCAAGAATTAAAGCCCTTTCTTGCTAAAGGCAATAATGTAATATTGATATATTACGGTTTATTAATAGAACGACGAACGTAAAAAACATAGAATGTGTCTGTAAAAATAGACTGCCTGTGGGTGGACTAAAAATAGAAAATGACGACATTTTCTTAGAATAGAAAGTTTACAAGCCAATCAATAAATGTTTTAAAAATTGCACGTGCCTTGTACAGAATAGAAATAAAATGTGTAAGCCTGAATTACATGTAGAAGAAATACAGTTTTCATATATAGTCAGTCAACTACACATATTGCTACTAGACACATCTTATATTGGTTACTATTTAATTTCCTGTTATTTGTTTTTAAAGTTTAAAATTTAGAATTTTGTTAAAAACTAGGCCGTAGAGTTAAAACAAATGAGTACACTGATAACAGATTCCGTGTCGCACGTTCTCAAGATGATATCTTCTTTCTTAACTCCAACACCTCCACTTCAGATACAGTGAAGAGAAAGGGAGATAACGCTAATCAAAGTGTTTGGCATACTTCACACATCAGGCGACGGATCAAGTTTAACACCAAAACGGGTCTATTGCCCCATCACGAACAGCTAATAGCCTTATCAAAGAATGAATGCTGGTTAGGTGAAAGTGGCCAAAACAGTTACTTAACGCCATAACTGAATGTCCGTTATAAGAGTCAACAAACGCCGTGATTATCTCCCCTTTTTAAAGAATAAATAAGTAAATCCCCCCCCCCCCCCCCCCCCCCCCCCCAAAAAAAATAAATAAATAGGAAAATAGTCATAAAACCCAGAATTCCTTCCCCATACCCAGAATTCCTTTCCCCGTAACTAAATTCAGATTCAACACTAGAAAAAAAATCAATGTCTCAGCTGTCCAGTAAAAAAATGTGTTTGACCTTTGAACTGTTTACCAGGATACTACACCAAGGGAATCTCCCTTTTAATGTAACCCGAGTCCGATGAGCCACTTGTGATTTGGTACAGAATCCTTTAGAGGGTCACTAGACAACTAATGACTTACGCCATTTCCTTCCTCAATCCCTCCGAGGGTCACTAGACAACTAATGACTTACGCCATTTCCTTCCTCAATCCCTCCGAGGGTCACTAGACAACTAATGACTTACGCCATTTCCTTCCTCAATCCCTCCGAGGGTCACTAGACAACTAATGACTTACGCCATTTCCTTCCTCAATCCCTCCGAGGGTCACTAGACAACTAATGACTTACGCCATTTCCTTCCTCAATCCCTCCGAGGGTCACTAGACAACTAATGACTTACGCCATTTCCTTCCTCAATCCCTCCGAGGGTCACGAGACAACTAATGACTTACGCCATTTCCTTCCTCAATCCCTTGGAGCGTCACTAGACAACTAATGACTTACGCCATTTCCTTCCTCAATCCCTTGGAGCGTCACTAGACAACTAATGACTTACGCCATTTCCTTCCTCAATCCCTTGGAGCGTCACTAGACAACTAATGACTTACGCCATTTCCTTCCTCGGTGTAATAAAGCACAAGTCAACACAGTGATTATCAAGAAAATCATCCCGGATTCAATGATCAATTGATTGTATCCTATCAAAAAAGTTAATCACACCACACTGGTGAAATTAGTAATCAATGAATCAATATAATCAATGAATCGATACTCACGCCTGATTGTCTACTCTAAACCAAACAGAATCAGGAACTAGCAATAAGAGTCATGACAGAGGAAGGATGTACTTATGCTGGGTGTAGTTTGTGAGGAGGGGGTCGTTGTGGTAGTCAACTCACGCTTCTTATAAACAACTGACAACAATCTATTCAGGCTTGATGATGGCTACCAGACAGGTGGAACATAACACGAGAAGGCCAGTCTACTCGTCCAACACTCAACTCATGACCAAACTTTCGACAAGTATTGTCTGATTGATTATTGGTCACGTGTCGTCATGGCTGACTAAATCTGACGTTTAGATCTGTGTTAGACAACAACTGAACAAACTCCAGTGACGAACATCTTACAGTCAATAACTGAGGATAAATACATATAACTCGTATCAGAGCGCTTCATCGTCCTTGTTGAGCAGGCTACTTATTTCATGCATGAGAAAAGTATTTTTTTTAAACCTGGTGTCATACAGAATTGAACAACAAAAAATGGATAACAGTAACCTCACCAGTGGCGTAGGCAGGGGGGTAAGGGGGGGGGGGTCATAACCCCCCCCCCCATAGACCCCTAGGTATAAATTATGAGGGGGGTGGAAATCGAAAGTTTGAGGGGGGGTGCAAATCGAAAGTTTGTCCCCGGGTAAAAATTGAACCCCCCCCCCCCCCTTGAGACGATCCTGGCTACGCCACTGAACCTCACATACCATCCACAATAAACTGGGGACAAAAGAAATAAACCCAACCAGTTAAAACAGTCATAGCACCATATGTCTATCAAAAATATACAGGATAGAATGACGTCAGATAAACCTAATACTCCCAGGGCATTATTACCAACACAGTAGTCACCGTGACAATACCCCAACATTGTTGACGTACTTACAACAAGCCAGCCGATAAAGAAGACACATAGGCTTGACAAAACATAAACAACGTAGACAGGTACATAGACAATTAGCTAACTAACTGGAAGACAAAACATAAACAACGTAGACAGGTACATAGACAATTAGCTAACTAACTGGAAGACAAAACATAAACAACGTAGACAGGTACATAGACAATTAGCTAACTAACTCGGAAGACAAAAGAACGAGCTGAATAGCATAAGCCAACGAGGAACACTTAATTAACTCAAAATATTGTTTTAAAAATTGCGTGAGCTCTAACATCAACATTACAACCACTAATCGATTGCACTAAAATAATTGATTGTTTTATTACCCTCTTTTCTACCGCAAAGTGGTATTAATGTCATAAAAATAGATATATTGAATTTTTTTTTATATGCTGAGCTGTTATTTTTAAACACTGCAGCTAGTTCATAAAAGTCTATTCATTCCTAAACAAAGATTGATCGATTGTTGAACTCAAATCGACAGCTTTCAATGCATTACAAACTCTTGCCTTTGTTGATCGTTTTTTGGTATTTTATGAATGTTTAAATCAAACAAACAGCTTGCTAATTGAATAAAGCTCGTAGTTGGAGAACATGGTATTTGATTTTATAACAGGGCTTATAACAACTAATGCAATCATTCTTCAAACCGTCATCAATATTTTACATTCATTGAATATAACATTGAATATAACATTGAAAACTAACATTGAATATTTTTATATTTAAAAACAGCACTATGCTGACCTGTCTAATGTTTCATGCGATTATTTTATTGTTTTATTGAAGATAGAGCGAAGTTATTAAATGTCATGTTTGAGTGATGCATCACTACATTATGGAAATTACAAGTTAATTAACGATTTTCTGCCTTTGTCATTGATAAGAATTAGCAGTCAACTGATTACAATATCATTTTATTTCACTTGAGAAAGAAAGGGAGGGGAGGGAGAGAGAGTGGTGAGCAGTCATGAGTTCTAACACTCGACCACGCCGTCCCACACATAGGACGAGATAGATCAGCACCGTCTGTTGACGTCAACAAGAAATGTATCATCGACACTGTGGAAACATGACGGCAAATACTACATGCTACCACTGTTACAGTACAAGGTATCAACAGTGTGAGGTAACTACAAGTAGGTGTGTAGACTGCCAAGTGTTGACTACACAACTGAGGTAACTACACGTAGGTGTGGAGACCCTACCAGCAGGGGCGGAACTACAGTGCCGCCAGACCCCGCAATGCGGGGGGGGGCCCAGACCGAATGGGGCCCCAAAAATCCCGGCTAAATTATTTAAAAAAAAAAAATTTAAAATAAAAAATTTAAAAAAAAAAAAAAAAAAAAAGGTGGAGGTCGAGTTATCTTTCTTCTACAGTTACAAAAAAAAACACGATAGTCGGCAAACGTCTTTGAAAAAAATGTACAGACTATAGCTCGAGAGACCGCCAGACATATAGACAACTTCAAAGACGCAGGGGCGGAACTACAGTGCCGCCAGACACCGCAATGCGGGGGAGGGGGGCAGACCGATTGGGGGCCCAAAAATCCTGGCTAAATTATTTTTAAAAAAAAAATGTTAAAAAAAAATTAAAACAAAAAAAAATTAATTTTTTTTTTTTTTAAATTAGGTGGAGGTCGAGTTATCTTTCTTCTACAGTTACAAAAAAACACGATAGTCGGCAAACGTCTTTGAAAAAAATGTACAGAATATAGCTCGAGAGACCGCCAGACATATAGACAACTTCAAGACGCAGGGGCGGAACTACAGTGCCGCCAGACACCGCAATGCGGGGGAGGGGGGCAGACCGATTGGGGGCCCAAAAATCCTGGCTAAATTATTTTTTAAAAAAAAATGTAAAAAAAAAAAAAATTTAAAATTAATTTTTTTTTAAATTAGGTGGAGGTTGAGTTATCTTTCTTCTACAGTTACAAAAAAACACGATAGTCGGCAAACGTCTTTGAGAAAAATGCACAGACTATAGCTCGAGAGACCGCCAGACATATAGACAACTTCAAAGACGTAGCCTACCTTTTTACTTTTAGTGGCGTCGATTAGGAGAACAAAAAAGGATTGTTATATTGTTTACATTATTAAATATATATATATATATATATATATATATATATATATATATATATATATAATATATATATATATATATATATATATATATATATATATGATTGTGTGTTTAAACTACTGGCCTGGACTCTACAAAAAATATAATTATTTATTTCGATGTCATACATTTATAATTGCGTTCATTTTTACTTTAACAACACTGTATCAATAAACTTGTGAAAGTTTAAGTTATCTCCCTTTAGCGAAGCATCTGAAGTTTTTGCCGGCACGCTTTGAAATCGGGCTGGGGAAATGTTGCGGCGACTATTCTGGTCTTCTAGGCGACCGGAAAAAGTCGGCACTATTGATGTAGATGTTTATCGGCACTTTCTTGTCCCCTTCCCTTGAACCTTCCCAACTCTCACCCCTCCCCCCTCACCCCCCTCTCACCCCTACCCCTCACCTCTACCCCTCACCACACCCTTACTCTTACAATAAGATGTAATGCATAGATTAACGAACCGTCTATGAACTACTGAACTGTAAACTGACCACTTCTGCACATTTTGTTAAAGACACTAGTCAGTAGTTGTTCATTTACCTGATGAAGTATTTTGTTGACGAGTCTAATTCACACAACAAGGAAGGTAAGGCTCGTCTTTATATTATTAATTGTTTTATAATTAGTACACGTATTAATTGAACATTAGTTATTAACACTAAATACATTAAAGTTAATCAAATTTAGGATACAATGATCTAGCTTTTAAGGCTAAAAACAACCAAAAGATCTATATCACCTTTGAATGTATTAATGTTTAATTTCATGTTTAGCCCGTAACGGGGAGGGGTTATATTCGGTTATAATATGGGGTGGGTCTTTAGCAGTGTTTCTTCCAGACGTTTCTCTTCGGGGGGGGGGGGCGCTTGAAAATTTTCGGAGGGGGGGGGGGGGGCGGGCACTGTTAAAAGTATATATTTTCTATGTAAATTATATAAAATTAATTTCTTTCTGGGGGGGGGGGGGGGTGACACCATTAAGTGCCGCACCGGGTGACACCCGACCTCGCTACGCCACTGCACCCGATATATATATATATATATATATATATATATATATATATATATATATATATATATATATATATATATATATATATATATATATATACATATATATATATATATATATATATATATATATATATATATATATATATATATACATATAGATATATATATATATAGGGGCCTAAAAAAAATTTTTGCGGGGGGGGCCATTTTTTTTCTAGTTCCGCCACTGCCTACCAGGTGTTAACTACACAACAGTGGCACATGAGTCAGACAGTCACTTCCAAGACACACCAGACCCTCTACCAACCCCTATCAACCATAAAAATATTGGACCATACAATGCCGGATTACTTATTTGCATACACACAATATCACCACGGCTCTAAGCTTTTCTTGATTATCCCCCTTATGTAACCACCGCAGACCCGCGTTAGGGTTCACTCAGCCGAGACGAATGACGAGATGAAGTTGAAAGCCACCAGGACAAAATCATTTGTGCTAAGAATAGCTTTAAAAGTCTACTGCCCCCACCCCCCCCCCCCCAACGAAACGGAATGTATATAGAAAAATATATACTTCTACCAGTGTCCGCCCGTCACCCGTCCCCCACCCGGAAAACTTAGTCTACCCCCCCCCCCGATGATATCAAGTGCCCCCCCCCCCCCCCCCCCACACCCCCCGGAAAAAAAAACACTGCACGATCCAGTGGCCAGTGCAAAAATAATTTGTTTCACAGTAATTGACACGTTGTCTGTTGGTTAGCTCTACCAATATACACGTGTTGGGAAGTGGGGAGGGGGGGGGGGGGGTAATCGTGTTGGTGCTTCTGTTCATACACACCAACATCGTAAACAAAACACCCACTCCCAGTATGAGTCAGTAGGCTACATGACATGACGTGTTAAACTGGCTGCCTGTCTATTCACTGTTCTAGCAGACAATTTAGGGACCTTGACCTTGACCGACGATGTGTTTATTGACCGCCAGCAAGTGTATCTACGTATTACGACATTCCGTGGTTCATACAAATGTTGTGAAGCCAGAGTTTCGTCCAGACACCCCCCCCCCCCAGAAACTCTACCGCCCAACCCCCCCCCCCCTCTCCCGAACGAAATAGAATTTATATAGAAAATATACTTTTAGCAGTATACGTTTAGCCCCCCGAAAAAATGTTGTCCTCGTCGTCCCCCCCCCCCCCCC
Source organism: Physella acuta (assembly GCF_028476545.2). Taxonomy (NCBI): domain Eukaryota; kingdom Metazoa; phylum Mollusca; class Gastropoda; family Physidae; genus Physella; species Physella acuta. The sequence continues at coordinate 157,492 of NW_026732242.1, forward strand.
CCAATATCAAGTGACCCCCCCCCCGTTCCCCCGGAAAAAAGTCGCTATGCTGCTTAAGTAGGGGCGTAGCAAGGATAGTCTCATGAAGAGGGGGGGTTCAATTTTTTTAGTATTATATATATATGCATATATATATATATATATATATATATATATATATATATATATATATATATATATATATATATATATATATATATATATATATATATATATATATATATATATATATAAAATGTAATAAAAATATATAATAAAAAATATGAACATTAATTAAACCGTTACCTTGCAGTCTACAACAGATCGGATTGCTCAACCATGTTGCCCCAAAATGTAGGTCAGTCTGCAGAGACTCCCCCACCCAGCCGACAAGATTTACCGTCTAGGCTGACCTGGGTACTGACTACATCCAGCCTCAGCCACTCTGCATACCCAGCATACATCTCGCTGGAGAAGAGAATTCAGAGCTTCACCAACTGGCCGGCTAACTACATTCACCAGCCTGTGGATCTGGCTAGGGCAGGGTTTTTCTATGCGGGTTAGTTGATTTCATGGACTGCATGAAGCTGTGTCAGGTATGTGTCTGATGATTATCATGGGGTAGACTAGATTTAAAGTTTTACTACACATATATCGTCACGTCTAATTCAGTTGAGTATTCCTAATTCAATTTTTGGTCAACAAATTTAAAGAAATATTCAACAGAAACTCAACTGTGCATTATTATTATATTATAAATGAACTTTCCAGACTATGCGGACTGTGTTCGATGTTATCAATGTGCATTAAGTTTGAAATCCTGGAAGCCGGGGAATGATATCAATGACCAACACAGGAAGTTCAGACCACATTGTGAATTATCTCAACATCTACAGCAGAGGAACCAACGAGTCGCCCAGTGGAGCAGCATCGTCTTAAACAAGTCTGTCAGCCACATCTTATATCGGTTTATCCTTCCGCTCCTAACTTGATTCATACATTTTAATTTGATATTATTTGTTTCGTGCGTTCGAACTGAGTTTTGATAGTTAATGCGGCCCTCGGGCTGAAAAGTTTAGAGACCCCTGGGTTTGATCACTGTATTGATCTCACACCTCTTTACTGGTGATGGCAAAAACAATATTTACAGAGTTTTACCTGTTTCAAAAGTTATGATTCTGGCGACATGGTACTTTGGTACATCATTACATATTTTCCAGAATGATCTAAACAAATCAGTTCGGGGTGGGGTTGGGAGGGGGGGGGGGGTCACTTCATTAACCACTGTCCAGTCACTTTAGGTCAGTTATCCTACCAGCGTCTACCTAGGTGTGACATAAGTGTCGCTCTACACAATAACAGTCTGTCCCGTTTTAGGTGGTGAGTTGGGGGGGGGGGGATGGGGGTGAACCAACTAAGAGTGAACATAGCGTCATGTTTAGACGACTGTTCCTAACATACATATTGTAAATATATACTGATTCAGAAATAGATTTAAATAAATAACAGTGGCATCATGACAGTAAAAATTGTAACCCTCCCCCCTAACCCCCCCCCCCCCCCTGCCTACGCCAATGATAGGGGTAAGTATTAGTTACGTCGTTTGAAAAGTGCATTTTAAGAACTACGTTTATGCTGTTATCAACAGTAGTCAAGTATAATATATCATCTAGATTTCTGGTACCTGGGGCATTATATGTACATGTACCAATGTAAACTTAAAGGGAATCGTCGTAAGGGTTCAGAATACCGAGGTCGTTAGTCATAATAAACCAACGAGACGCTTTGAAAGGGAATAAATACTGGCGTGTTGCGGGTTATAGTTGAAAGGAAGTTATGACGCAATCCATTTATTATGACCCAGATTTTAACATTACAAATTGAAACAAAACTAAAACCTGCTTCGACCCATTTGCTGCGGTGGTTAAACCGGTTTCAACCAATAGACCTAGACTATCATACGAATTATACAACGTCACAGCAAAGTACATTTGACATAAAAATACTTCCGGCTTTAATATGCCTAGTAATAATGTACGTTCCCTCATCTCAAAGAGAAACAGTTTATGTTGCCCCTTCTAAGGAGTATCTATAGGACTATGTGACGTCTGGCTATAGGACTGTGACGTCTGGTTATAGGACTGTGACGTCTGGTTATAGGACTGTGACGTCTGGCTTTAGGACTGTGACATCTGGCTATAGGACTATGTGACGTCTGACTATAGGACTATGTGACGTCTGACTATAGGGCTATGTGACGTCTGACTATAGGACTTTGACGTCTGGCTATAGGACTATGTGACGTCTAGCTATAGGACTATGTGACGTCTGACTATAGGACTATGTGACG
>NW_026732243.1:0-165285 GCF_028476545.2 Physella acuta
AAAAATTTTCGGGGGGTTTTGCCCCCCCCCCCCCCCCCCCCCGAAGAGATGCCTGGAAGAAACTCTGGGTCTAATAGTTGTTTGGCGATATGTGCCGATACGGAGAGTGGAGTATAAATCTATTTTTAAAAAATTTACCTAAAGCTAATGTACTGACGAAATAGAAAAAAAATATACAGAAAACATACATTGAACCTTAACTGTCCCCCCCCCCCTGTTATTTTAAGTGCGCCCAAGAAGTTTCAAGCGCCCCTCCTTCCCAATGTTTTCCGGGTGTGCCCGCGTCTAGGGTCCCCACGTGCGACCGCACCTTCTCCAGCTCTACGGGCGAAGACTAAATGTCCATTTGTGTTTCTTCCAGACTTTTTTCTCCGCGGGGGGGGGGGGGGGGACAACGACATTTTCCGGGGGGGGGGGGGCGGACGGACAGTAGTGAAAATATGTTTTCTTTTTAAATTCCAATTCGTTCGGGGAGGGGGGGGGGGTCTATAGATGCCTGGAAGAAACTCTGTGTCCATACCGATGACGGAAGTGCTGAATTACCCTAGCGGCTTTTCTTATATGTACAACATATGTGTGTCTTTGTGTGTGTTTGTCAGCCACAAAAAAAAAAATGTCTTCAGTTGTCTAGTTCAACTCCCATGGACAACTTTTCATGGGGCAACATGGAATGACAAAATTAATTAATATATCATCAATTTTAAGTAACCTTAATTCAGCGGCACCATTGAAAATCATGTGATCTATCTTATTTGACAGTATAGCGCGCGACTGTTAGCACCAAGTCTCGAGTTTGTATCTCGGACTCGTGTCCACGTAGAACGTCCATGTGTCCATCTATCTCACAAGTGTAAACTGACTCACCCCCCCCCCCCCCCCCCCCCCCCACCGAATAAAAATGTCCAATAGAAACCCTGCTCGCAAAAATTAACTCTCGTAGCTATTAAAAGCCTGTTGGAATTTGAATTTAGACTGATTTAGATTAAAATTAAAAAGGAGATTATATCCGCCGAGTAAAACAGCGCAGGGAGCCGTAGTTATATATCTATAGATAGGCCTATATAAATAAAATAACATAAAAACATAACTGAAACATTTTGATTTGACCACAATTTGTGTTATTTTGCAATTTAGATGTTAGTTAATATAACGGCAGTAAAACAAAAAAAAAATAATTAAATTACTGATAATAAAATTCAAGCACTAGCTTTTTAAAGAATATGCATTTTGAACTTACAGATTTTTTCAAAATCGAAATGGCAAATCGAATGTTGTGGTGTAGGCCCCTATGTTTTGCTACGGTGATAAATACAAACTTAGCCTTAGCTTAGCCTAACCTGCAACAAATAGAGTCCTTTCATATGACGTCACGTCCGTTCGTGATACCTACGCCCGCCGCCACAGTGGTGTACACAAGACGTAAACACAATCAGCTGTTCGCCAGCGCTGGACGTGTTCACCAGCGCTGGACGCGTTCACTGTATGTAAAGAACCGCACCCGCGGATAAGGAAAAAATACGTTAAAAAACTTGAACTCTTAGGAATTGAAGATCCTTATACTGTTATTGACAGTTTCGTATAAATAAATATGTGGACAAAATTTCTAAATAAAAATACTGTTAGTAATACTGTTTGCGTTTAGAGTTAAAGTAGCCGAATCTGATCAAATGCAGTTCTCGATACTTTGTTTCATGTAAGGACAGTAAAATAATAAACTTCATTTTAATTATAAAAGATAACTATTAATAAAACAAATATGCTCGACCTTCACAAATACTAATAGTAAAAGACAAAGTCAAAAGTAATAGGCTAATAAGAATAATAAGATCTAATAGTAGGCCTAATACCTGGCTACGCTGGGTAGACATAGAATCTAGAATCTACTTCTTTACTTAAATTTAATTACTTTAGATCTACATTCGATTCAAAATACACCCATAATAAATCAAAAGTAGTCATAATAGGCCTAATAAAGCATTTAATTTTCTCTAAGATCTAAAATCTCGCTCTATTATCTAATCATTTTTTTAGCAAACGAAATTTTCTGAAATTGAAATAGATTATATGACTAGACTTAGATCTAGAATCTGCTACTTAAATTAAATTGTAAAAACTTTATACAAGCATGTAGTTGATATTATTGTAGTAGAAGGCTTTAATAAATTACTAAGGCCTACCTACTTTGTTGTCTTTTTACAGCAATATGTATCTGATACTGGACTGAGTTTAATTAAATTCAAATTCATATCTAGTAATTGGTCTACTAAGTTTTTGTAGCCTAGTAGTACAATCTAGATCATACCAGCCAACAACAAATAACCACATTATTATTATTTGGTTAATGATTAGGCTAAATTTTTTTTTTAAATCCACTGTTTATAAAAGAAACAAATCAAGCTAGAAACATTATAAGTGAGATGGTTTAGAATAATAACAATGGACCCAGTCTACAATTGATACAATTGCAGGTCTACATAGGGCCTACAGTCTAGTAGTTTACAGTAGGCACCTAGTGTGTAGCTAGTATACTAGTGTGTAGCTGTCCAGAGTTAAGATTCTTAATGCCTTAATGCTTTCCCCTGATAAGCCGTGTGTGCTATAAATGACATAACATGACACCGAGGTGAGAAGTGTTGAGGGGAGAGCAGTGGGACTTTCCCCTTTGTTCTCCCTGCTGGGCCCTGAGGGTCAAAATTATATAAGAAATACTATCTCTGTGGGGCTGGGTATCACGGAGGTGAGACATTTTCAGGGGAGGGCAGGGCAGACTCCTCTTTGGTTTTATTGTGGGCTAGATACAGGTGGGGGCAGCCATCATGAGGGTTGAACGTCAGTATTAATGTGTCTGATTACTTCCCTGCTGGATTATAAGGGTCTTAAATTGTATAACATGCTACCCAGATTGCCTGAGATCTAAGAACAGCAGTGGTTATTACCCATGGATTATATTAGCCGTTGTAGTGTGGGTTTTGTAGGAGTTAAGTGGTCTCACGTTTGCTACAGTAGATAACCTCTAATATATTACTGCATTTGATCAGCTTCGTCTACTTAAACTCTAAACGCAAACGGTATTACTAACAGTATTTTTATTTAGAAATTTCGGCCACATATTTATATTATCCACGAAACTGTCAATAACTGTATAAGGATCTTCAATTCCTAAGAGTTCAAGTTTTTAAACATATTTTTCCTTTTCCGCGGGCGCGATTCTTTACATACGGTGAACATGTCCAGCGCTGGTGAACACGTCCAGCGCTGGCGAACAGCTGATTGTGTTTACGTCTGATGTACACCACTGTGGCGGCGGGCGTAGGTATCACGTGATTTAGGTCACGTGTTTGCAAGGACTCTATAAGCTTAGCCTAACATTTAGTCTCCTCATAAATGTCAGCGGAACAAAAATCTGGCCACTACATACATGTGTTGTAAAGGAAATGGCGACTCTTGCGCATTTTTAAGCATTTTTATTCGCCCGATATTTTGTAATTCAAGAGTTCATATCGATTAACATGAAGTGACTAAATCTATCAATGTTCGAAAATGGCAAAGAAATATGAGGTAAGTAAGCGCCATATTAAATAAATACTGTGTGAATTGCATTCCCATGCACACCTTTGCAAAGTGTTTGTATTTTTTTAGATACCGACAACGTCGTCCATTCTTTTCGACTCGGAGACAGACGATCGGAGTAGTCTACTCTACTCGAGATTCTAGTCTAGATATCTAGACCTAGATCTAGATTCTAGCTAGATCTAGACACTAGAGCTAATCTAGATTTAGATCTAGATCTAGATTCATGTCTAGATCTATAGGCCTATAGGCTCAAAACTAGACTCTTACTCTTAGATATTGTATTGAATCTAGATTTCTAGAGATAATTTTTTATTTTTTAGCAATTTTCACTTCATTTTAAATGTCATTATTTTTTTTTATTTAGCCTAAAAGTAAACTACATTACTAACATTACCAATGAAAAATAGGGCCTACTTAAAATAGTGATCAATCTTAAATTCTTAAATCCATCAAACATTTGGAGCTCATTTGGTGGTAAATCAATTTTTCGGCGACTTACAGTGCAGTAGGCTAAATACTAAATAAAATAACATGACAACCTACTTTCTGTTTGAAGACGCAAACTTTGCAAGGTTGACAATGCAGCCGATTTGATTTTTTATTTTTAGCAGAATAAGCTGTTCATATTATGGATGATTTTAGATACTGATGTCCGATAATAATCTCGACTGATTTTTTTTATGGTTAGAAATTAGGGTTAGGCATATGGTAGGACCAGGGTTGGGGTTAGGGACAGGGTTAGCATTGACATTAGCCAGCAATGTGTGTATTTAACACCCCCTTTTTAGGAAGATGACATTATTGGACATAGGTATAAAAATTCCCCCAAAGTTAAAAAGTATTTGAGGCATAATCATGTTAAAGATGCCATGCTGTTTTATCAACACGAGAAGCATCACTTGTCACATCGTAAGCACAGCACATGGTATGGTTTTGTTCATGTACTTCATACTAATTAGTAATATAAACCTAAGCCCAATGTTAATGATCTTTTGATCTGTGTTAAAAAATGTGAGTTTATTTTATTTTATTAAGGCTAAGGAATAATGGTTTTTACTTGGAAGATTACTGGTCAACAGTAATTCTGAAAACAGGATAGCCAACTGAAAATATTTTGACCAGAACTTTTTACAATTTACACAATGCATAATCACAACTTTTTAGCACGTTGTCTTGCTCCAGAGCAGAATCAATGCACGTCTTCAGAAATGGATGTTCATCCATTCATGTCAGAAAATATTGTGACTTTTTGGTTTATTATTTAAGTCCTAAATTAGTTTTGTTTTGATAATTAAAATGGATATACTCTGCAGTGGAATTTAAGTTAATAGGAATTGAAGTTCAGTGAGACAGGTTACAACTTTATGAGAAATATGTGATGTTCATAGTTAAAATAGGCTCTTATGTATCTTTTTTATGTAATTACCTGAGTGTTATATATATTTCTTTGTACTTAATGAATAAAAAACATTTTTCTTAATAATTGTTTAAAAATTATTCATATTTAGATTTCATGAATACTAAAATGTTTTGTTCCGTTTTAAATATGAATATCGATAAAAAGTAAACTTTGGAAGCATTTTTGCAAAATAACAAGTTTTCTAACCATGAACCACAATATTTGCTGGAAATATTTATGATATCTGAAAAAGGATTGATTTAAACTGGCAGTTTGGTTTGAAAGTAATGTTAATGTGTAAACTTAACCATGTGTGTAAAACTCATAATTTCAGTTCATCTAATGGTTGACTTTCTTGTTGTAGATAAGTGGTTCAAGTATATAAAAAAAAAACAATGTTAAAATACAATGAGTTATAGATAGTAGGAGGTGTAAAATAATGAACTTTACAAACACTTTCAGAGCTCTACGAAGTTGATTGAAGGTTTGTCATTTATTGATTGGGATGAGCTCAGTGAAGATGAATTTATCAAATTGGATAGGATTATTAATACATCATCTTTGTGCTCCGGAGTCCAAGTGAGTAGTAATAGTTACTTTAAAGTAATTTAATATTACAGAGATCTAATCTAGGCAAGGTCTAAATTTCAGGTGTCTTCTACTTCTGGAAGTACCCCGAAGCAACTGCCTTTTCTATATAATATATAAACTCAGATTCATATTGCCGCTCCATAGAGCTGAGTGGACTCTAGGACATGCTATTTGTCTGAAATATTAATCTATGTTGATACTCAAGCTCTTTCATGTAAGCTTATTGTCCCATAATGTATTAACATGTCTATTTGTTTATCTTTTTTTTTTCAGTTTCCATTCCCGGGTGACAATGACAAAAATACAGGTATTCTACTTTATATTTAAGATTCTTTAGAGTATTTAATTTTACTATTGTATTGTTAAATGATTAAAAGTATGAGCCATGTACTAAACTTGAAGTATATTGTTTTACTTATATATTAAATTAGAAGAATAATTAGCCTGTTTAAACAAGTTTTGTGATATTTGTATATTTTTATTGAACTATGTTTTAATCAATTGAACTCCAGGTACAACAGCTACTACAGAGAAGGTTCACCATGCTCCTGTTTTTCAGTCGACCATCCCACCACCTCCTATTTTAGGGTATCAAATACCAGTTCATCACTGGGCTCATGGAGAGTCTACTTTAGTGCATCCATCTGTTCCTCCTTATCCTATGACAGTTCAGGCCCCATATGTCTTTTCTAATCAGTCTCTAGTGTCCATTTCCAATGGGGAGGCTACAATGACATTTGTGCCGGCTATAAATGCTGGACAGGCTATGTATGCTTTGCCTGCTGTACCTGGTCATCCTATGTCGGCACACTTTCAAGCAGCACATCTTCCGCAATCAGAACCTGTTGATTTGTCAATGTCTGTTGCTGGACATCATGGAGATACCTCTGGTCAACATCTAGCCCATCCCAGTAACGTGATTACACAGTCACTTAATCATCCTGTGATTATAGCCCATGTTTCACAGATAGATGCAAGTAATCTAAATGGTACACATTTGACATCTGCATGTGTTTCTCATGCTGGAATGCATAATGCTCAGGTAGTTTATTTACCAGAGCCTAACATTTTGCATAATTCAGTTATCCCCTGTCAGCCTCATGAGAACACAGATTCAAACTTAGTTGCAAATCCCACCACCCAGTCATCACCCATTGAGTTTGGGGGACCTGTAGTATTTAACAGTCACTTGCCAGAGGCAGATAACACCACATGCAATGACATCCCTGTTTCAAAGCAAAATGAAATTGTAAATAATGAGGTTGTGATTGACATGGAAAGTTTGGACCTGTCTGTTACTAGCAGTGGCAAGCTTACTGAAGACCAGGAAGTATCAAGCCAAAATAATGACCCGTTGCATTCTCAGCAGTCTCTGAAGTTATCAGTAGCTGTTAGTCAGTCACCTACAGATTCTACTTTACCTAATAAGGACAAACAGTTTCATCCCCCTGTATCATCTCCAAGTCATGTAAATAAATCAGCACCTGTGGCTCCTGTTAAAATGTGGAGTAGTCTTTTTGGAAATAAGGTAACACAGGCGTCTGATGTCTCAAAACCAACGCTGTCAAGCATACCTTTGTCAAATCACACTGTAAAAGAGGAAGTAAAAAGCATTAGATACTGGCAAGAAAAAGAGAAGGCAGAGGCTAAGCAGGCTTTTGTGGCTAAAGAAAAAGTTATTCCCATTGGACCCCAAAATGATCCTCTTGCCCCTAAAATATTAGGTAGGTGTTAATTTATTTACATCAAAATCTATTACTTTTCCAAATATTCCAAGATTAGAAATTAACTGTTGATGAAAAAATTATATTTTTGTAAGTTAAACGATATAAAAATTAATAAGCAAACTAAAAACAGTTCTTTTGTTATTTTTATGTTGTGTTGCTCTTTAGTTTAAAACTAGGTTTAGTAATTATTATTTGCCTTCCTCAGAGCAACTTAACAACTTACCTATTGTCCATACACCAATTGTGATACAGCCAAGAGGCCTTGTGAATGGTAGTAATATTTGTTTCATGAATGCTGTAAGTAAAGCTTCTGATATTTACAAATAACATTTTACAGAAGTAAGAATCATATATTTATTATGTCTTGATTTTATTTTTTTAAGACTCTTCAAGTTCTGATGGGCTGCCCCCCTTTCATTCATATGTTCAGAACTTTCAAAGACCTGCCAGCACGCTCTGGTAGCTACTCATCAACACCTATATTTGATTCACTGTAAGCATTCATTTAGTATTATTTAATTTGTTCTTCTGTGAATAATTATCATTATAGAAAACCATTTTTAGATGAAAGTATTTTAAAATATTCACAAACTTTTGAAATATTTGAAAACTAACAGTTCTATCTGTCGTAGGTTGTAATATTCAAGTCTCAGTAGTCTTATTACTTAAAATTAATTAACAAAAAATATAAAACCTAAAATATATTTAAAAAATAACCCCCCCCCCCCCTCCCATACCCCATAATTTTTAAACAAATCTGTAGCAGTAAAGAAAGTATTGTAATCACTAGTGATAGAACAAGGACAAAATCAATAACATTTCCAGCTGGTATCTTCTAAATTTCATTACCAGCGAGAATATGCAAAAATAAGATTCATTGGTTCACTTGGTGTCAAATAGCAATTAAAGGTTAAAGAGATAGTATAAATGAAACAGTTTCAATTTTTATTTCCCTGAGTAAACTATGGCTTTTACAAATGTTAAAGTAACAAACTCTGGGCACTAAATAAATGTATACAGTCATAAAATGGTTTATTGTAATAAATTTTTAATCCTACAGAGTCCAGTTCGTAAATTCATTCCAAAATGGTCAAAGGATCAGAAATCAAGGTAAAAATTTTGTAAATTAGTTATCATTCGTATTTTAATCATGAAGGTTACTTGAATCCGCTAATTTTTATTATTTTCAAAACAATTTGGCAGGTTCTAGAAATAAAAAAGGTGCTGCAGTTGACATTAATATTGGGCAACCATTTACTCCAACTCCCATCCTAAATGTAGCACAGAATATCCTTGGTCTTCATGTAAGCTCAAAATGTATTATACATTAAAATTAGCTGGTTAATTTAGTTGACTACACAAACATCTAATCATTTATATTTTTATACAGATTGGTGTTCAGCATGATGCAGAAGAGTTCTTAAGCCAGATTTTAATGATATGCCATGAAGAACTGGAGAATATTATTAAGCTGCAACATGCAGATGGTTAGTTATTTACTTGAAAATATTTGGTCAAATCAGTACTGATTTGACCAATATTGAAAAATATAATTCTAAAATAAATTGTCTGTTACTTAAATTGTAATTTTACCACACAAGAATTATTAATGTTTAAGGTATCAATAACAATGACAAAGAACAGACTAAAAATGGCTATGCTGAAATTGTTAATGATGATCTTGAGGACGATGATGATTCATGGAAACGCGTTGGACCTAAAAATCATCATGTAGAAACAAATGTGGTAAGGCAGCTTGTTCTATAGTAATCTGTTAGTCTGTAATTTTAACTTCTATTTTATCAATAATTTTACATTGTTGATCTATCTTAGAATGATTGTGGGCAAACCCCGCTGTCAAGCATATTTGCTGGGCTCAGCAGATCTTGTCTGATTAGAGAATCTGGTAAAACAAGTGATACCCTTGATTCTTTTTTTACATTGAAACTTGATATCCAGGTAAATGATTTTAAATTCTACATTTTTAAGATTAGACCTTTTATATTGGTGACATGTTGTAGAATTCTGTTATACCTACCTGTGGTACTCTAATGAAAAGAATTTTATACTTTGCCATTTATTTTTACCACTGGGTCAAATTAACACCTTTCAGTGTACTACTTTTTTAATTAGTTGAACAAAAGTACTACTCAAATTACTAAGCAAGTTTTTCACTGTTTAATTTTTGTAGGCCGAAACTGTCCACTGTGTAAATGATGCACTGCTTAGACTAAATAGTATAGAGACTGTTCATGATGCTGATGGAGGCAAGGTAAAGTTATCATTTTATAAGATAATTTTTATGGATCTTTAAAGAATGACTTGTCAGCTTTGATATTATTATTATTTATTTGATGACGCAATTATGATGTTGCTTTTTTTATAAAAAGGAAATATATTACTCCACAGCCTACCATTACCATTAATCTTTTTAAACGTCAGTCTATGTATGAAAAAGGACTTTCAGTGATATTTTAGAAATATAGAAATTTCTTTTGAGAAATTAGGTATATCAAGCTATTAATTAGCACAATCACAGTGTGTGGTTGTTTTATTGTTAATTTTTGTAAAGGTTGTCATATCTATGATGAATCCGTGTAGCCTAAATTATGTGGCTAACATAGTATAAGTTATGATGCCGTTTTCTTGACTCTTACATTTAATATTTTGTTCTTTTCATATAGATTCAAGGTCAGCGGCGAATGTTTTTTGATACATTACCCCCAGTCCTGATTTTACATCTCAAGTTGTTTCAGTATTCTGATGGTAATGGTCAGAAAATTCAAAAGAAGATCAACTTTGATGTGGACCTAACAATACCCAAAGGTAGTTTTAACTAATTTAACGCTTTGATACACTACTTTTATTATTATTAGTTTAAGCGGGCATGTTTAGCTGTCTTTTTTTTTTACTATTTTAAAAATTATTATGCATAACTGGGGAGAATGGTGTTTTTGTGTGTGTTTTTAATGTTTAAGTATTAGAACAAGATCTATTTACACAATGTTTTAGCAACCATTAATAATTACTCGCTTAGAGATGCAACAGTGAAATACAATAGGTCTTTTTAAAATATAATATAACTAGTTAAAAACACTCACTGTTCTCAGCTGTTTGGTTTACATCTGTAACAATTCTCCTTTCAGTTAGTTTTCTGTTTTCTTTGCAATTTTTTTTTTAGAAACATAGTATCTTATCTTATTAAAAATAGATATTACTACGAAATTTTAATTATTAAAACTTTTTGTTTTAGAAACTTTATCCAGAGTTGGTAAAGTAAAATACTTAGCATCAAAGTCAAGATCATATAAATTATTTGGTGGTATGTATAGTCTACAAAATATTTATATACTTATAGGAACGATTATTTATGTCGAGTAATTTGCATTTCATAGCTAGATGTTTGTAAAAATTTGATTTACGTGCATATTGAAAATAATAATAAAGATACTAATCCCTATATATATTTTCAGTTGTCAATCATCATGGACAAAAAATGAATGATGGTCATTACACTTCAGATGTCTATCTTCCTGCTGCAAGTGGTTGGCTTAGGTTTGATGATAGTGATGTCATGGCTATCTGTGAGGAGCAAGTTCTTCAGTATAATGAAAGACGCATGCCATATTTATTATTTTACAGAATGATTGACTTGTAGTGAAATATTTTGCATTTCATAACAATAATTTAAATATATAATTTAGAATTTTAAATATTGAATCATGGTAAATGATTACTGGCTTATAGATAAGCTAAATATGAAATAATTTTATTTCTGTAAGATGAATATTACACATTTTTTATTTTCAAACATACCATAACCCTTTACAGTCCTATGCACCCGCAGTCGCCCTTCAATTTTTGTGTGGTACATTCTGATGCTTTAGTGGTGGCCTGAACTATGTATAGTATGTTTATTTACGCGTAGAAACTGAAGACTTGAAGGTACTGGCAGAAGTGGGAAATGGAAAGTTTTGTTTTCTTGTTCTATCACTAGCCGTTCATTCTTGTTTTTTTTTTACAAATTAAAACTAATGCCTCTGCTACTGAATCAGGCTTTATATATGATGTAACTAATACAGTGATATTAAAAAAGGAAATAGCTCCAGTGGTTGATTTGGGTTATTATTATTAGCATTTAAAAAATTTAAGAAATAATATTAGAAGTAGCGATTTGACATTTTCCTCAGGCTAAAATTATTTTTATTTACTATTAGTAAACTATTATGCTATTTAACCTCATATGTAATGAACTTGATCCAGTTTTATCCGTAATGTTTATTATTTTATTTTTTAACATGTGGTTATTTTAAAAAGTCCTGTGGCTGAAAAATGCGTCATCTTTTGGCCTGGCTGTAGGGAAAAAGTTTAATATTTTCAATGCCCTGGACTGTAAAGGGTTAAATAAACATTTTATTCAGTTTGATCGTTTTAGAAGTGATTTTCTAAAAGTGTGAAAACTAACCCAAGCTAATTTTTTATGGGAATTTTTTTTTTAGTTTGATTTGTTTGATGGAGAAAAAAAAACCAAAGTAATAGATCAAGGGGCAGCTTTCAAAATGTTCCAAGTATTCATCATTTTAGTATTGGATAATGGTAGATTGTCTTTTTTTAACTCTCCAGTACTTTCAATTCTTGAATTTTTATTTTTTATCTTGTTTACATGCAAAATATTTTTTGTATCATAGTTTATTGTTACTTTTTGTGCTTTTTTTTTGTAAGTATTCTGTGTAAATGAATTTTAGTCCACATGATCTTTTAATATTTTTATCATGTTAAGCTTTGGCTGGTACATTTAAAAGCCCTTCTTACATGCTAAGCTTAGGATAATGGATCCATACTCATACATTTAAGAATGCACATGGAAAGTAATAGTAAAAACTTAAACTAACGGATTATTGTTACAAAATGAGCCCTAGATGTGGCTTTGATATATTGAGTATTATGCCGTTAATTCACATTGTAATAAGAGTTAAATAAAATGTTTGCAATTTTTAATCTTTGAGTGTAGTATTTTTTAAGTTACTTTTGTTTGCCTCATACTTTTTATATGTATGTGTGCTCACATATAAATTGGTAGCAGGGATGTATATTCTTTTCCTTTTAGAACTGCCACATTATTTACTTTTCCGCTATAACACAAATTTCTTTTATCCTAAAAACAATTTTCTGTTTGTTCTAATGTTTTCACTTCTGTATTTTTAACCCTGTATGTAAAAAAAAATTGTTTGATGTATTAAATCACTATAGCATCTAGTAACTTAAGGGATATAAAATAAAAGCTGAATGAGGAAAAACTGGTACATATTAACGATTATTTTAATATTTTCAGATTTTAATTGCTGCTGAAGAAATAGATTTCTTTAGGTTTTGTTAAATAAATAGTTTATAAACAAGACATTGATGTTTCAAGTTATTAATTCCTAGTCATTTTTTTTTTAAAAATCTTAAACTCAAACGTTTTTTAAAAATATTAACATTTACTGTCAATTTTTAAATTTGTGTTCTAATTTCATTATTGCCATATAATATATAAATCAGTGTTGTTTTTTTTTATATATACCATACAGCTGCCACATAATGAAACATTTCAGATCATTAATACACAAGTGTACAAAGTTGTTTTCAAATAAATCAAATATTTTTTATAGAAAATAAATTTTCATCGAGTATAATTATTTAGAAAGTAGCTTGTTAATTCATATTTCAGAACAGAATAAAATATTGGCTCAGTCGTAAATGCTAAAAAAAAAAAACGATATGTTGTAATTTTTGTTTGAAATGAAGTTGATGAGAAACCATACTGCTGTTTATTGGAATGTACTAAATATTTTAAGCAAAGTTTTTATGTATATTAAATACATTTCAAATCATAGATTAATTCCTCAAAACAACTTCAGTTAATCTGAGATGATTACAGTTGAACATAGATAAACAATCTTGTCACCTATTCTGCACCACCTCCACTTAAAAGCAATGCTTGCAAGCATTAATGAGTTTAAAGTTATGAGTTATATTAGGTATTTTTTGTTAAACGTTGATGCAAGATTTAGTGTATTAAAATGGACAGTGCATTCATACTTTTCACAGATGAACAAATCTAATACAATTTTATTTATAAATTATACTTGTGATAAATAAAATTGCATTGGATTTGTTGAATAGACTTGATGTTACATTGCTTGAAAGTATGCAGTACTGAATTACTGCAATATTTATAGACTATTAAATACAACATCCCTGTTTATATGTAAATATAGTTTGAATTTTTTTTAATGCAGTCAGCTCTGTTCAGTAAATGATTGTCAGGAAAAAGGTGTGTTGCTGACCTAGTAAAAACTATGGCATTTAAAGACATTTGAGATTTTGGAATCTCAGTTCCATACAATGTACTCTTTTTAAACTTCTATTGATACAGCTCTTGTTACTAAATCTAAATGCTGTAATCACCATTGATATATTTTAAAAATGCATTAATTGTTAAATTCTATTTTGCTGTCTTAAATGCATAATGATCAGCAAAATACATATATCTAAAAAATATACTGCAATCATGTATCAAATGATTTCATCTTCATCATTGATTTGATCTTCATCATTGATTTTATTTCTCACTATTGCACTCTATAGACTAATCATGAGAACTGTTCAGATTTTTAAAAAAATTAAATATGGCATTTCAGGAAATTAAAGTAATTACTTGGCTTATTGTCTATAAACCACACAGAATTTGTGTTTTACAGCTAATTACAGAAAACCAGTTAAATTTTTTAGCCTTTCAGATATTTCACTCTAATAAATTGGTTGGTAGCCAGTGTTTGTATTCCCACTATGTCGATTACTATGCAAGACAACAAAAATTCTATAAGAAATAGTGTATGTAATGGATCATATATTTAGATTAAGCTTACTAGTGCTTATACACCAACCACTAATGTAATTATTCCATTCAGTTTTTTTATGTAGATATCTACTTGAAAAGATTTTTCTATAAAGATGTACAAAGTAGTATTAATTCATGTCTTTCATTTGTAAATAACCATTATGATAGTTGAGCACTCAAAATATAATTAATTTATAATAAATTTTATTAATTCCGTAGTTGTTTTTTGACCTAAAATCAGTTTACTTTCCTTAGGGATTTTTTCAGGGGTGGGGCCACGAAATTTTCATTTCTGGATGGTTGTGCTCTTGATTTTATCAAATATCACCCCCTCCCCATTTTCATGTTTGTTACATATATTGATTGCCTGATTTATACTAATATTGTACATAGAGCATACCATTGCCTACCATTAGCAAGTCTTTCCTGAAAAGCTAGATAAGTTCATTACAATACCATTTTGTGTTATTTTTGTATTATGCATATGATTTAGTTTCAAGAACCTGATTGCTGTTTGTGTACAATTTTTTCCTTAAATCTTTTTGTTGCAATGTTTAACTTTCTAGTTTATTTCTGCATTATTTTTAAAAGGCTTAATGCAGATATTTCTGAAGTCATACTTGCTTACTAATCACTTTTCTACTTTTTAAAAATCATAAAATGTTTTCTATTATGTTGATGCCATTTAAAAGCTAGAATTCAAGAAAATCTTTTATGTAGTTTGCAGTGTCTGAATACCAGCAGTTTAAAACTGAGATAATAGTAATTATAAATGATTTTTAAAGGATATAGTAATACTTTTAAAACTAACCTTTAAAATTATATAGAATGGATACTTTGGCATTAGTTCACATTTGTATCATAACATATGGGTCTGCAGAAACCCTAAAGCTCTGTTATAAAACTGTTTGTGCTTCCATTATCTTAAACCAATTAGATTTTTAAATAAAGTAGTATATTTATTTTAACCAGACAAAATGCGTAATATTCTCCTACCTGTGTGGTAATGGAATGTAAAGTGCTGTACAAATAGAATAACAAATATTTGTATAAAATACCATACAATGATCACAGTAGCTTAAGTTATTTTTCTAATTGCATACAAACTAATACAGAATAAAAATCAAATACATGCAGATTGTTATAGTTAAATTTCAAAAGTTTATTAAAGTATGTGCATGAATCTGACGTATTTAAATTTTTTACCATTAAAAAAAATTAATTGCTGCTTAGTTTTTGTTAGTATAAGTTAAAATTACAACTATTATAGTTAGTTTTTTTAAATAGTTTTTTTAAAAATAATTTTAGTTGTGACATTGTAACTAGCATTTAGCAAATCAGCATGTATTATACATTAGGAATCTGTTAGAACTAGAAGACTATTCTAAGAAATAATTTATTTGTTCTATAGTACAGTCATTGATTTCATTCAAATTATTCATTTAACTTTGTCAAAAATATTGAAAATTTTGCTTCAAGAAATTGTTAAATAAATTACCTTTTTGTTTGGACAAATTTTGCTAATTTATTTCATTACCATCATTTTATCTTTGTTTTGTTGGCTATATTATTGCTTTGTGTGGTGTGTTCTCTTGTATAATATAACATGCATTCATCTAATTATGAATAAACCTCATCCAAAAACATAACTAGTTATTACATTTTTCATTAAATTCTATTTCAATAACTGAAGGTCAGTTATCAAATGTTTGTATGTATTTTGTGTGAAATAGCTATTTTGCTTTCACTTTTTAGTTGTACATATATAGCTTATCTCATGGCCTACATTCTTTTTTATGTGTGACAAAGATGTCTTTATCATCTACCAAGTCTTATTTTTATCAATTGATTGTTTTGTTTTCATTTGAAAAAAATACATTCATGGATTAATGTTTTTGTGTGTCAATTTTACACTTAGTGTTTGTGTTCTACAGTTTGTAATTTCATATTTCATCTGTGGGGTACAATGAGCAGAAGATAATATATGCATTATTACAACATCTGATCACCATAAAACTTTGGGAAGTTATTAAGGTTTCTGGTAAAAACGTGTTTAAATTTATAGAGGCACCGCCCTAGCAATATTGTGCATTTGATCACCTTGAATTCCTGCAATACCTTAGCAACTGAGATGTGATGATTGGGCATCTTGCATACTTGAAACAACTGTTGGAATGTGCATCATCTGACGCCTTCAGCAGTAGCGTCACACAAATAGCCCCTGGCTTCACAATGAACACTATAGTGCCTACATTAATTTTATAGTGTGCCCTATGCTAGGGATACAGTGGGCTGAGGCATATACAGGTTTTTGGGTTAGGGGGAGCGGCGAGTCGAGAAAAATCACAATATATATATATGTGTATATTTAAATATATGTGTGTGTAAACTAGCTGTATGACATAAGCTTCGCTAAGGTGAAAAGTACTTTCAAACAGTACTATGTAAAAAACAAAAGAACAAAACACCATGTAGTCCGACAACACAAAAAATATTTATCACATAAAACAAAACACAACACAAAATATACACACAACACAAACAAAAACAAGTAACGCAACACAATATGTTTTGTAGTCCTTGTAAAAAACTATTTGACATAATGGAATAATGGAATATTAATCAAGACAAGCGAACTACAGTAGGGGAATTAAGCACTCTCTTTATATAAATATGTATAGGTCTACACTTTTAATTAATTGTAATAGTCAAATTCAACCAGATCAATAATTACTTTCCTATTTAATATATAGCTTATTATTACTATTTTTTTTACAAATATTGTCTACATTCGGAATTAAATATACTCCTAAATAAATGCTAAAACATCACAGCATAAAAAAGGTTGGGAAAGTGGTGTCGCTATAAAACCGCTTTTTAAAATTTACACCAGAAATCAAAATCTAACAGTGCAACGTTCAGAATCATAGTCACCAATTAATAGTTACTGATTTTGTTTACTTTAAAGATTATTTTCTAAAATAATAAGGTATGGGTTAGATCACTGTGTTGCTCACACGCCTCTTAACTGGTAGTTGCAAAAACAGTATTTGCAAAAGCTATGGTTCTGATTGTAAAATAAACAACAACAGTTATTCTTTATTTGAAGTTTGCTTATTAATCTTTTGGATGCAAATATACTTTTATCCAGTGTTTTTATATTGTTCTTAAAGTTGTGTGAAAATGTGTTTATTTTTACTGTTCATTTATTCAGCTTCCATCCCACCCCCTCCCCCCATCCCCTTCTGGTGTCTCACAATTGATGTAGAAAACAAATAAGTACGAAATACCAAGTAGCAGTCAGCATTCTTTATTTCCATTGTATATGATTCAGTAATGAGCTTTTTATATTATTATCTACCACGTTTGGCGCCTCTTTGGGTCAGTGCCTGTGGCGGCCGCACCACCCCAGAGGCGTAGCGACAGGGGGGGGGGTGAGCACATTAACCCCCGGGCGCCAACCGGGGCGCTAAAATGGGTTGAAAAAATTAAAAGCTCATTTTAGCTGCAGTTTTGAATTATAAATATTAAAAAAAGGGGGGGTGAATTGAAAGTTTGTATTGAGAATACTTTCTTAGGGCTAATCAATTCCTTTTACAATTTATTTAAACAGTTTTCCAAAACGCGAAATAACTGCTAAAATTCGTTTTCTTAAATTGCTTTTTTATAATGCAAAAGGGTGACGTCACACCATCTGAACACACCCTCCCCCCTCCCTCACCACACACCGTCACAAACTTACGAGTGTGACGTCATTTATGGACGACCCCTTTCTTGTGCTTTTCTAAATAGTTTCACTATTGTCCTTTGCTGCTATTTATTATTCTACTTTTAACGCAACATTTTAAAAGAAATTTGGATGATCGCTATCTTGTATTAAATATGTTGTCGTGGCTTTGAAAAGTAAAGTAAAGTTAATGGAGTTAGCTATAAACTATTAATTATTTATAAGTTGAATATTTGAATATAGATCTAGATCTAAATGATGTTTTTAGACTTTTTGGTCTTGTTGGTGTTTAGTTGAACTTCAAAATGGCGACCTTCAGGGTGTTATGTTTTTGTAATAAAGTGCCTTTAATAGGTGAATTATCTAAATATTAGCCTAAATAAGTTTTCCACGTAAATAAATGAGTGTAGAATAAATTTCTAGCGTAATGATTGCAATAATTTTTTTTTCAGCTTTACTAATAATATTAATAAAACTTACATTCGAAGTTACGGTAATCTATCGTTTTGGGGGTAATCCCTTAAGTGGCCTTAAGTTTAGCGTCGGAAATTATCGGGTAATGTTTGTTGAGTCTCGGTAACTAGACTTACGGTAAACCATGGTTTATTTGACCATTGAAATATAAATAAATTGAAAGTCGATAAGTAAATTGTTTTAATTTTTAAAGTTTAATCGACAAAAGGAAACAAGAATAAATATAATAGTAGATTTAAATTAGTAGATCTAAAAATAAATAAAAAACATAGGCCCTATGCCCTATATTAATATAAATATAAATAATGAAGTCAAATGTAGGCTAATAATTTAATGTTTTTTGCTTGCAGCGGATTTGCTACCATTAATTAATTAGATCTAGCTAGATATCTAGCTGCTAGGACAAGTAAAAAAATCTAGATTACGAAAATAGTAAAAATGATTACAAAATGTAAAAATGATTACAAAAATAAATCTATCTAAATTTTAAACATTCTGTATAAAAATAAAAGATGACACCAAATAAAGTATGGTTTACAGTACTTCCGGTGAATTCCGGAAGTGTGTGACAGACTTTGGCATTGTTTTACTGTTTTTTACTGCTATACGATTCCGGAATAATAACCGACGCTAAACTAAGGGATTACCGTTTTGGGTACGTAAAATCGCCCGCGGCTATTTATGTACGAAAACGTTACCTCATTGTCAAGGCTTTAATAGAAGTATATTGTCATACTTTTGTGTCAAATATTATAGATAAATGAATAATAAACCAAAATCAATGGCTAAATATATCGATATAGGCCAGAAATTAACTTTAAACAGCAGTGTCTGAGAGCAAGCTTTGCTATATAAACAGCAGCCATTTGTAAAATAGACTGGCTTCCCCCTGAATCTGGCGCTAAAAACTTATAAAAATAAAACTTTAACAAGATGGCTGCTATAGTAAATGAGCATGGTTGCATCTGTTGGAAACAGTTGTACATAATTTTTTACTTTCCCTTTTCATTGTATATATTTTCAGAAAAGGGCTTGTGTCATAAGATATTAGCAGTTTCAACTTCTAGGCACAAAGAAGCCCATCTTACCTCAACAGTAAACTTGCATACTTCTTCAAGATGTGATGTTGATAGAAGAAAGGATACAGCTGTAGCAAAACATTTACATTATCGGTTGGTATCATTCTAAAATCTAAATACAGTTAATTTGTACTAATGAAGCTTAATAAATTTAGCTGAAAATTAATTAACCAGCAGTAGTTAAGTTTCAGCCTATTCTGAAATTTTATAGAACAGTTCATTATAAATCATCTTCTTTGTTCCTAATTGTAATGTTGGACATGATTTCCTCCAACCCAATTAAGTATTAATGTCAACATATTTTGCACTGTCTAGCATGTTGACTCAGATTTCAGTCTGCTTTTCTTTCTGGATTTGCTTCATAGCTGTTGTCCATCCAAGACAAACTACAAGCAGTTCTTTGATTTTGGAGTTGTCTCTCCTAGATGGGTTGCTGTTCTATCAAGCCTCATCTGCCTGGGGGTTAGGTCTTGGGACTTTTCGGTTTAGCAGCCATAAGCTTTTCTAGCACTACCACACCAACCCATTAATCTTATTAATATTAATGAACTGTTAAATTAATTCACTCTTCTTAAAAATTAACAGGAATTATGAAAAGACAATGAGACATAGAAATCTTCCTTTAGTTGAATTGCCAGATTATTCCTATGTTGGTATGTACTGAGCATTTTTTCTTTTTATTCTGGATATTTTAAAATATACTCCCTCCACAATGGTTTGTAGATATATACCAAAAGTTGTCTCCCATTAAAAAATGTATATCTATATATATAATTCTCCTCTTCGAGCCGTTAGAAAACAAGCTGCAAACGCTCTCCCTACCTCCCCACCCCTACATGGTTTTAGTGAGCTGTGTTCACTCTAAATGTTTACAAGCAGAGCCAACGATTTTAAACGTAAGGGGGGGGGGTTATGGTCCTTAACGAGCTACTTATTGTGTTTTAAAGAAATATTTTCAGTGTCAGCGTTGGTACTGTCGAATTCACAAATTATGAATTATTGAAAATTAGAAACAACTAAATAGCGGCGTATGTTATGCCGCGGGCCGGCTCGTTCTAAATAAAAATATAATTTAATTCAAATTTATCTTGTGTGTTTGTCTTTGTTCAAATAAAATTAGGTTTGTTCTACATTTTTTTTAAGTTCACATAACTGCCCCTTTAAAAATATACCACATACTTTGAAATGTTTGTTGCATATAATTAACTATTTGGTAATGTGCAAAAAACATAATATTGTCCATTTAATTTTGAACACATTTTTGCCTTTTTTTGCATGTAATTATTGTAAGAAATTATCAGGACATATTTTATTAATTTATAAAATCTTGAGAAACCAACAGTAGCTAAAAAGAGACAAGATCATACATATTTTTTATTTCACCTCTACACATTTCAAAATTGTAAGTTTTATTTAAGTTTTTGCTTATTGATTACTAACAGTACACAAACAATTCTTTTCTATTTCTAAAGATGGAAGAGCCACTGAGATTGCAATACGTCAGAAAAATAGAAATGAAAGGAATTATGATTTGGCTGTAAGTAAAATTATCTTTTAAATTATTGCTCCTTTTATTACATCCCCACTGTAACTTGCATCATAATGCCAGACCACCTCCAGCCAGAGAAGTGCAGTATTTTGTCAATAAAAGTGCATTACTTTCCTGACAACACTGAGAAAGTTATTGTTTGGAGTGTGATTATTCTTGGGTATTGTCACTCTAAGATTTTTCCACAGCTTTATTTAATATTTAAAATATTAGCAATTTGCTTAGTAACTGTATTAATATTGTTTTTACATATTTTTAAAAAAAAAACCTTTAATGGCATGTACTCTTAATTTCAAGTTTTGGAGAAGTGGGTCTATGTTTGCTAATATGAATGGTAATAGCTTAAGTATTTTCACAAAATATTTCAATGCTTTTTTACTTCAGTTGCTACTATTCTACACTTTTAATGTCAACAGAAACAGGTTGTTCAACTTCTAGGGGAAATTAAATTCGCCCAAGATGAACTAAAGAGGTCTGAACAGGAAAAGTTGGATCAACAACAACAAAGATTATCATCTGCACTCAAAGAGAAAGGAAAAGGGCTATAATAAAATATTTCAAAAACACCGAATTGTTTTATTTTAATTTTATAAAATGAGTTTGCAACACTTTCCTTAAATCTCTAATCACAATTTCAAAAACATCATCATTTACTAATGTACTAATCACACCATTCTGTTTCTAGGGTCAACTTTTTATTAAAATTTTAATTGAATTCAGTTTAATAAAATGTACAATTAATTTCATTATGTAACAGAACATTGAATTTCCCTAAATAAAAGCCAGTTGCTTTTCAAATTAAAACATCCATAAATTTTAATAATTGTTCTGCAAAATCTTGTGTAGAAATTTATCTTAAAATATTGCTCCACTTTACATCAAATCACATTAAAATGTAAAACAGAACAGAAAATCTCACAAATCATAATTTAAGAGATGTTTAAAAATTATCACTAATGTAAGACTCTGTTAAAAAAATATTCTAAAACATTTTACAATAGTAGCTGTAAACATACTCATTATTTTAATAATTTGTCTACAAGTAATTTTAAGCATAGATAAAAATCAAACTTGTCCAATGTGCATATTAAAGTATTTTGGCACAGTGAAGTCATTTGCTCTCAGGTGAAATGTTCTTCCGTGAATTCTAACATTTTTTTTTGCATACTGTTGTCCTTTTAGAGAAGAAAACCATACTGGTTTAATGTCTTCTTTTGAATATTTAATTTGTTTCCTTAATCCCCAAAAGTTATTACTGATGCCAATAAATGTATTATTATCTTTACTAAAGTAAATTCTAGTTAAATAAAATCGTGAAATTACATTGACAAATACCACAATTGATAATGACATGATACATGCTATAAGAGAAATATAAAGCTCTGTTTTATCACCACCCTCTTGGTGATTTAAGACTGTGTTAAGTGCCATGCCAAAGGATATGAAACAAAATCCTGTAGAAATTATCCGACTGGGAGCAATAATACTTTTTTGACTGTTTTCATAAACAATTATGAACTCCTTGGGGACTTTATCTTTGTCATGTTTAGGCCTAAAAGTTTGTTTACTTTTAAAGCTCAGAGTTCGGTTATTTGGCTTCAGAGTTATCCTAGGGTAGAGGTTCTTGAGTGTTTTACAAAAATGTAATTGCTGAGGAATAAGAAAAAACAAACATTTCAATCATTTAATTTGATATATGAACTATATAACATCAATACCTTTTTTCAGTATATGACCAGAGGTAAATCAAAATGTAATTTTTTTCTGAGTATATTCTACCTTCCCTGAATAATTAATATTGTATGCTATAATTAAATGTACCCACACATAGATATATACTAAAGCTCATTGGTGGGGGGGGGGATATCTATAGAGCAGATCATTGTGTAGGGCAAATATTGAAGTTACCTAAAAAAATTCTTTACAAAAATTAATAGTTTTTTAAAAAGTGATTAGAAATATATAAGCATTTATCATCCATGTTTAAATAATACTATTAATACTGCAAACATCTTGGAAATAAATCCATTTGATGCATTGACAAAAGCATTTCACAGCATCAACAACTATCTACTGTTCAAAAGTTGTGCATCCAGTTAAGGAAGCTGAATGGACTTGGTCCCGGATAATACCCCTAATCAATTTCCCCCTCTTGACAATACCTATCATATACTACTACTAGCAAAGTTCATTAAAGAAACTTCCTACATCATAGTAAGTGATTTCATTACCTCAACACATGGACTAAAGACCTAAATAATGATCAAAGGAAGAAGCTCTAAATGTGATTGTTACTGAGATTTCCCCCTCCTCATCTTCCAATGAATGATATCTTATCTCTGTGGTTTATAACCCATTTAAGTTTAAGAAAAAGAAAATGTTTCTTTGTATAAAAATTTTCATAATTTTTAAAAATAAAAATCTCTAACAAATTTCTGTTTTTTTTTAGTGTGTTTGGAAACCTTTCATTTTCAAGTTCTACTTCATTAAATATTATATTTTGTTTAGGATGTCATTTAGGCAACTGGAATTCAGGTTGTTGCCCCCCCCCCCCCACCCCCCCCCCCCCCCCTTTTGAGCAACTTGGTTCCTGGAAACCATTCCCTTAACTATTTTGGACATTTGTAATTTTGTTACTTTTTAATTTATAATTATGACTGTTGGGTTAGCTTACTTATTACTTAAGCCAGAGTATACCTTTACTACTATTCTGACACTATTATATAATAGCATAAATATAGTCTATTCATTTAAATATTTTTTTACATAATATGATAAAAGTAAAAAGTAGGTTGCTTCTCTTTACTACTGTATAGTACCTGATTAACTTACAGAGGCACAAAATAAAATCAAATCAAAATGAATTTTTAAAATTATAGAATTATATACTACAACTAGAGGATAGCAAGGTCGAATAGTAAAGCATTTGGCTGCTAAAATGAAGGTCTCGAGTTTGTATCTAGGTTTCAACTTTTGCCTGGGACGTTCCTGAGTTCATTCCAGCTCTGATGGGTGCCTGTCTTAAATTGGGGAAAGTAAAGGCAGCCGCAAAGTGCTGATCATACAATCACTTCAAATGCTGAGGTCAAGAAACATACATAATAAATTAAAATATTACAATTTTGCCAGGGGAGGTAATTCAAAAAAGAAATTCAACTCACTCTCAATAATTTAAGTTATTTTTTTTTATTACTACCGCATTGATTATTTTATGTTAAGGTTCATAATTCAAACAGAAAAATGTTAAGATTATTTATATTATTTTCTAACTAGTCTATGATCTCTCAAAATCACTATTATTTGTTTTTGTTTTTCTGGTGTTAGTAAAACGGATGGTGAAATTAGACTTTTAGAGAATGCTGGAAACTGGAAAGACTCTCTCTGGGCGCGGAAAAGAAAGCGTTTTTTTTTGTGTGTTTGCGTTGGGTTTGTGTTGTGTTTGTGTTTAGTTTTTTCTGTTCCAAGGTTGGTACATTTGAAAAAGATTAACAGTGGCGGAGCACGGGTATGCAGCTAGTATTAGGGTTGTCGGCATCCGCCGAGTTCGCGGTAAAAACATGACCCGAAATCGCCCATTACTTTCTGATACCGGACCCACGAGATTTGGTTTTGCATACTAATAAGTTTTTAATTTATGGTAATTAATTAAGTTTAAAAGGTCATTTCCTAAGGTTAATTAAAAAGTAGAGTGGTTGTCCCTTAGTTTTAATGGCTTTGCGACCTGATTGCATGCTGTCTCTGCTTTGGTCTTCCCCCTGTATCAAGGTTAGTTTCAAATACGTTGGAATCTCGATTTTTTAAAAGATTCCTCTAGATGAGAGTAGATTACTGATCAGACATATCTTAAGTAATTGGAAATGAAATTTGTTTTTGGATATTTTGACTCCGACATTAGTTATACCCCTCCGAACGTAGTCACTGTATGTAGGTCACGATGCCACCATTGTTATATTTTTTCATCCCGATCTTCCTGCCTTTAAGTTTGATCAACTAATAACAGCAATCTTATGGCATGTGCAAACAAATCTAATTTTTTATTTCAAAATATATTTACATACCCATCTTTAATTTTTTCAGCTCTAGTTCTAGTTTTCTAGAATATGTTTTTCCTAAAAATCCAATTTTGTCAGACTAGACTCTACTCTAGACTGACAAGAGTCAGACCTAGATCTAGGTTACCTGTCTGTTGCTATACACTAACATTGTGCTAACTGTAATTTTAAGTATTCAAGTTCTACTTACCCTTAGATATAGTTATATGCTGAAAATCAGAATCCATACACAATTCACACATAAAAACATTGATCTGATAACTTCATTTCACTTATTACAAAATGGCTTTTATATGGACTCTACTTCACCTGCCCAAAATAACAAGGCAGTTATAGACACATTACAGTGTTCATGTCATTTACTTTAGATTTCTGACTATGGAGTTCTTTCATTCACTGTATTTATATAAAATATTGCTTTAGAAACATTTTCATATTTGCGCAGCAGTTTTATAACAAAATGGCTTAAAGATGGACTCTACTTCACCTGCCCAAAATAATGAGGCAATTATATGCACATAACAGTGTTCAAGTCATTTACTTTAGATTTCTAACTTTGTAGTTCTTTCATTTGCTGTATTTATATAAAATATGGCTTTAGAAACATTTTCATATTTGCGCAGCACACAGTTTTTTGGGGTTATGGGAGGAAGCCAACACAAAAATATAAGTTCTGTATTATTTTTATTAATTTCAACAGCATTTACAAGTTCTATATATCATTCTAGTTAAACTCTGCAAATATGAACAAAATACAACTGCAAGTAAAATAACTATGCTCAATTTATTCAGGTATACCATGACTTGTCACAATTGGCCAATGCAAAAGCAAGGGGATTCCACCCCTCACAAAAAAATTCGCCAAAAAAAAACTATTTGAGCTAGACAGAAAATCTTTTTTGTTTTGTTTTCATATTGTTGAGCTCTACAAGAATATGTAATTTTTATTTTTATATGATGATTAGTGTTTTTTTACCTAAATCCCTACTAGTATATATATAATTATATAGACCTGGATTCTTGCTTACAGGTTGAACTTTAGTCTTACAGTAATATTATAATAATTACTTAGTTTTAGTTAGTAGTGAATCTAGTAGATTGACTAACACCAGTGACTAACTTAACTAAGTATTATATATGTTATTATTAACTACTAGTCTAGATCTACACACTAACACATTTTCTAACCTGTCTTGAATGCAAAATGTTGGCAACTAAAATTCGTAGCATGATTTAGAACTTAGAGATCTAAGATTCTAGATCTTCTAGATCTAGATAGAATCAATAATTATAGATTATATATCTATCTATAAAACATAAAAGAATAACAGTAAACGAATAAATAATAGTAGTATACTAAGTATAGTGTTGTATAGTGTATACTCAAGTTAACACATATAAGGGAGATAATAATTTAAAAAAGAAAATGTATTCATAGATTTCTTTACAAGAGATCAAGCTCCATTCTAACTACCGGCCTGATATTAATAAAGTAAAAAAAAACAACACACGATGTGGATCACGCACGTTTTAAAGTTACATAATACTTTTGACCCATTATTCCACACGTGACGTGTGTGTATGGGGTGTGGGGGAGGGGGGGGGGGGAGTGGGCTATTTTAGCAAGATACAATTTATTAAAATCGGGAATCTTCCCTTCCCCACTGTCGCACACAGTGTTTCTTCCAGACTTTTTTTTCTCCGGGGGGGGGGGGGTACTTGAAATTTTCAGGGGGGGGGGGTCGGTAGACTTTCTTCGGGGAGGGGGGGGACACTGTTAAAAGTATATATATATATATATATTCTATTTAAATTTCATTTCATTCGGGGGGCGGTAGACTTAGATCTAGACATCTAGATTTCTGTTTCAGTTTCGGATCCTGTCTAGATAAGCCCCGCCAAAAAGTTAACCGCCACCCAAAAAAAAAAAAAGATAACTAAAAAGAGGTTATGATTATGAAACTTGTACTTCTAGATTTTATTAAAGTGGTTGAAATTTGGACTGTATTTTGCTACATTTAACCCTAAGCCCAACCCTAAAGGGCAAAAGGAGTTGGTTTATGGAATGCGTTTAAATATTAGAATGTCTAGACATCAGAAATACATCTATACAGTGGCGTAGCGAGGTCGGGTGTCACCCGGTGTCACCTCCCAGAGGCGTAGCGACCCTTCCCGGGGACAAACTTTCAAATTTTCGATTTGCACCCCCCCCTCAAACTTTCGATGTGTACTCACCCCCCCTCAAGTTTTTCTCCATATATTTTGCTATTTTTTGCCTTTGTGCCACCCCCTAAATGGTGTCACCCGGTGCGGTCCGCCCCCCCGCGTCCCCTCGCTACGCCTCTGCATCTATATCAAAAGAGGCGGGCTACCTTTTACGCCCGTGAAATTCTTGCATCAGCGACAGGGCTTTTCTGGACAGACATTAGTTTGTAAAAAAAATAATTATATAACAGCATGGATTGTGCATTATGGTAGGTAAAACACGGATATTTTAAATACTGCCTTTTTTTTTTACTTTATACACTGAACGTATTGTTTACTAATTATTATTTTTAATCAATAACAGTTTAGAAGCCGCTCCTAAATGTCCTCTATGTTTACTTCTATCTTTGAGTTTGCGGACAAGCTGGGGGTATTATAGTCGTTCACTAAATCGAATCAGGTACGTCCGCCGGCGCCCCGGCAGGGTTCGATTTGGCGCCCTGGCTATCCTGTGAGCGCTATGATGCATACATTCATTTTAGATAGTGCAATAGACTATGGATAAGAAGGGTTACTAAAGTCCATCACTAAATCAAATCCAGGGCGTCATCTGGCGCCCAGAGAGTGCTATTTGGTACCCCTGGCCTTCCCGCGAGCGCTATGGCGTCTACGTTCGTTTAAGTGAGTGCAAAAGACTATGGATAAGTTGGGGTATTATAGTCATCTACTAAGTTGAAACAGGCGATTCAGCCGGCACGCCGGGAGTACATACGATTGTGGCGCCCCCGGACTAGATTGTGAGCACTATGCGTTTATGTTTGCAGTTAAGTCTGTGTTTATGTTCGCGTTTACTTTTGCATTATTTTGAGTTATTGTTTGCGTTTAGGTTTGCATTTCTATTTGTATTTGCGTTTTCATTTGTGTTTCCTTTTTTGTTTGTGTCTGTTTTTTTTGTTTGTTTTCGTTTTTTGTGTTTGTGTTTTGGTTGATTGTGGTTAGGGTTAATTTGAAAAGTAATATATTTTCTAAACCCGGACATTACCGGGTATATAATGCTTAATAAACATACAAGTCATTATCCTCAGAGGCGTAGCGAGGGGGGGCATATGTCCCCGGGCGACGACCTTAGGGGGGGGGGGGCGCCAAAAAATGGTTGGAAAAACAAATTGAAAGTTTGAGGGGGGTGCAAATCGAAAGTTTGAGGGGGGTGTAAATCAAAAGTTCGAGGGGGGGGGGTGCAAATAGAAAGTTTTGTCCCCGGGCACCAGGAAGGGTCACTACGCCTCTGATTGTCCTTTACTGATAGGTTTTTCACAGA
The DNA here is from genome assembly GCF_028476545.2 of Physella acuta. NCBI lineage: Eukaryota > Metazoa > Mollusca > Gastropoda > Physidae > Physella > Physella acuta. The sequence continues at coordinate 28,578 of NW_026732243.1, forward strand.
GGCCAGTGTAGGTCCTGGCCGGCTAGTGTTTGTAAAAACATAATTAGAGAAGAATGTAAAGCAATAAAATGGTTTTATAAAGTGTATATTCTTTGTAAATCTGCCAACTTGAATCTTAATGAAGCTGCTAGTGGAGGTGCATGGTTGAGGTGATAGACGGAGTAGTTTTACTTTGCTTATTTACGCTATACAATTTACATTGTTATCACTTAACTATTTTAGTCACTTTAAATCACTTACTTGTTACACTCTTAATGCTATACTTAACCCCTAAAACTTAATTTAAATACGTAACCAAAATGTACTGAACATAGTTGATTAAATGCTATTAGTAATTTTTATTATACAAGCTTATTTTTCAAACCTTTTCTCTTCACGAATCTTTGCCTGTTTCGCCACACTACTTTACTCACTTTTATGTGATGGCCATTTAAACAAAATCTGTTAATCAGGTTTCTGTCTTCCTCCCTTTCACAATTTTGCAGGAAATGTGTTGGCAAGTGTCACTAAATAGATGCGATGTATGTTGAGTTGCACATTTTTGGGATGTTGCTTGTATTTAAAATTTTGCTTGTAACTCAAAGCAAAAAATCCCTCACTCGACTGCTTGTATCTCCGAAATCTTGTATGTCTGGGCACTCGTATACCAAGGTATCACTGTAGTTTAACAATTAATAAACTCTGCCAAAGATATATTAAGATTCTTGAAGGATAGTAGCCTGCTGGCTGCTAACATTTTACAATAACTATTTTCATTCTAACAGCTCAATCCTGATAATGATAAGCACCCAAAACTAAAGACACAATCATGCAAAACTTGCTAATTTCATAACTCTTCTCACAAACAACCCAATGTTGTTAAAAGCCACTACAGACACATGATAGAGCTTATGATCCAGAATCATCAAAAGGCAGGGTGTGGGGTGGTGGTGAGGACCACCCTGGGTGACACCATTTTGGGGTGACACCAAATTGTAAAACTAACTTTCAAAACAATGTTTTATTCCGTTAAAAAAAATAAAACAATTGGGAAAGGGTTGACATCAAACTGAAAATGCACCTAGTGACACCAGTGCACTGATCACATTAGGCTACAAGCTGACTACAGCAGTTGTTTTGCTCAGGGTAAAAATTTTATTTATAGGCTACAATAAAAGTTTAAATTAACATCTAATTAGGTCAATGACTCTAGAATTTGCAGAGACAGCAAATGACAGATATTTCTTCACAGATTAGGCGCTACATCAACAAGTAGAACATAGTGTAAATTAGCTCTACTAGTTTGGAACCAGTGACATAATTCAATTAAAAGAAATTATCCGAAGGGATCAAGACACAGGTATTGAGGTAACCTGTGGCAACTTAAACATAGTTTGGCAAGAACAAAATGTCATTGGAATTTGTTTTGAAAAAAATTGACTTGGTGTTAAAGTTTTACAATACCTAAACACAAAAGTTAAAAAAAAAAAGAAACTTATCAAACGAGGTTTTAAATGCACTTAAAATAAGAAAATAAATTAAGTGTTAGTTATTTCATAAAAAGTGTTTGTCAATATAAATTTGTCAAAAAAAAAAAAATTCAACAGATTTCTTGAGTGACCATAGAATTTTACTATCATAGCAATGGAAAAGTTTTAGTTGATATCTTATTATTATCATTATTTTATTATAGCAATCAAACACCAATAAAATAAAACTACTGTCTCTGAGGTAAGTTTTTTAATTCTTTAAATTAGCAAGTTAATGATTTATAAAATATAACCTGCTATCATAAACACTAATAATATATTTGTATATAATACAAAAGTAAAATACCCTAATAACTAAATACGGGAAGACTAGAAATTCTATTCTAATTCTAGATCTATAGGTAAGAAATATTATTTACAGTTTAAAAAAGCTACATATGGAAAACTTAGGCTCCATGTTTCTTTTTTTAGACAACAAAAATTGGGTATAAATCTTTTCTATACACACTAGATTTATAGTATTTGTTAGTGCAGATAGCTTTTCAAAAGAAAAATAGTTTTTATATTTTAATTATATAAATATATAAATATATATATATAGACAACTATACACATATGCCCCATTTCACATAGACCATGTATGTTTTCAGCATACCATGAATTATTACCTTTGAATTAATACAAAACAAGAATGACAAAAATAAATTTCTATTATTTTGCTTAGTAAAAGTTAAAGGCACTTTTAAATTATCATCTTGGTCACAGAATAACACTGCTTTCTTTTTCTTTGTTTTGATTACTTTTTCCAGAAGTTGCATAGTTGTTACCGTGGTCATTTCTTGGACTGGGCTGGATTATAAATGAGTTGTGACTAAGGTTGGTCTTTAGCTGTTCATAGCTCCAATGCATTTGTTCAATTTCAAGTTGATGCTTTTGTTTCTCATCATGTAACTCACAGAGCAGGTGGTTATTAGTTTCTATTAGCGATCTGTAATCAAATAGTAATGTCTCAGGTGATTATTAACATTTAAAATTGCGATAGTTATAAAATGTGCGCTCATTAAATACTATGGTTAGAAGAGTTTGAAAAGCTAATGTTTTAAAAAAAAAGCTTTGGATTTTAAGAGATATTTTAATCTGTATCAGATTAAGAAATATTTTAAAATGTATGTTTATTTTGTTTTTAATGCCTATGATATTTTTATTATCACCAATGATATATTTGATTTTACATAATAAAGACTTACTTATGGCTTTCTTGTAACATACTGGCTAAGTCTTGTAACTGATAATACTGCTTTAATTTGGATTTCATCATTTCTATCTCATTAGACAACAAACTGTTTTGGCGTTGTAAATTATCTAAAGAAAGAAAATGACAAAAATTCCCCACAGATTATTTTAATAAAATTTGAGTTTTGTTCTTATTCATTGTTGGGTGACAACTCAAAATATATACTTGAACCTGCTTGTAACAAAATAGTTAGTGGAATTGTTTTAAAATACTGGTAGCTACAAAGATAACATTTCTATCTAGTCCTTTGCTATTTTCATTATACTAATTTTTAAATTTACCACTTTGACAAGTACCTACTCAAGGGAAAAGAGTGAATTAAAAATGATCTAGAATTAGAACCTTAAGATAAGGTTCGATTAAGTTAACAATTGTTAGATATTAAAAATGAATAATTAACAAATCTCTTCTTATGCAATCAATAAAAAAAAAATTAATACACCTAGTACCTACCAATCATTGTTTGGCTAATTGAGCCGCTGTCTGATGCAGCTGCAGCACTGTTATAATGGGAAGGATCCACAGTTGACTCGTAAGCTTGCAATCTCTTCTGTAGATCCCTGTTTTCAGTGACATAGTGACGAACCTCATCATGCAATCTTTCCTGTACCAAGTGAATCACAAACACTTTTGTCAGAGTCATTAGCAAAATAAAAATCAGATAGGGCTTTGATAGACTACATGTGGGTAAGATGTGTAGAAGGGACTGACTGGTCATAAGTGGGTAGGGTGTGAAGGGACTGATATGTGGGTAGGGCGTGTAAAAGGGACATCAAACATATGTGGGTAGGATGTGTAGAAGGGACTGACTGGTCATATGTGGGTAGGGTAGTGTAAAAGGGACATCAAACATATGTGGGTAGGATGTGTAGAAGGGACTGACTGGTCATATGTGGGTAGGGTGTGTAGGGACTGATATGTGGATAGGGCGTGTAGAAGGGACTGACTGGTCATATGTGGGTAGGGTGTGTAAAAGGGACATCGACCATATTGTGGGTAGGGTGTATAGAAGGGACTGTGACCATATGTGGGAGGGTGTGTAGAAGGGACTGATTGATCATAAGCAGTGGCGTCACTAGGCTGGGTATCACCCAGTGCGGCACCTTATGGTGTCACCCCAACCTGGTCATTGACTGACTTACTTGTTATTGAAAATGTTCAACTAAACTTTTATTTCCTCTGTAAATTTAGCAGCTGGTGTCACCCCCCCCCCCCCCCCCCCTTCAGGTGATAGGTTTAAAGTGTGCAAATAGTAATGAAGCTTATCCTTGGTCGGTTATTATTACAGCTGGATGTAGCATTGTTTTCTCTATAGTTTGCAGGTTTACGTCATAGTGTCACCCCTCCCTCCATTTGTCTAAGTCATCAATTTGTATTTAAAATACTTTTTAACTCTCATTAATTATTAGTTTAACTAGCAAAAAGCATTTTCTTCTCTCCCTCTCTATATATATTATATTGGTGTAATCCCCCTAAAAAGTGTAACCCGGTGCAATCCCCCCCCCCCCCCCCCTTGCACCATAACTTATTCATCTTGTGTGGATAGGGTGTGAAGAAGGGACTGTATACATTAGAGATGCATAATTGTTTTTTAAAACATTCAAATCTCACTTTAAAATTCGTATCTCACCATATCCTCTTTAGCTTTCCTCAAAGAAATTTTCAACTCTGCCTCACTTTCTGTCTGTCCTATTTCTTTCTGCCTTTTTAAAACTTTATTCTCCTCTTTCAATGACTCCATTGTCTGTTTTAAGGCGCTCATTTTATCATTTATGTTTCCTTGTGTCATTGTATATTCTGATATAAATTTTAGAGCTTGTTCTGACAAAATAAAAATACAGGATGATGTGATGTTAAGATATTAAAAATAAGCATTAAATATAAAAAAAATTAAATTGGTAAACTGGGATAAAATCAGGATTTCGAAAAATAATAAACTCATAATGCAAAGAAGACATTCAATAGAAGAACAATGTAATAAACTTAACATTTCTCTTACCAATAAACTTTGGATTTTTGTGCAGTGACTTTGTTCCATTCCAGTATCTGTCAACTAGGTTGAGCATTGAAAAGAGAAGATTTTTCTCTTTAGCTTGGTCGGCATCGACGAGGCGCTGAAATAAACATAAAAAAAACATCTGGATGTGTACAAACATCATGGAAAACCTCAAAACAATTGAAAAAAATGAGTGTAAACACACTTTGACACATGCAGTATTTCAGATGTCTATTGATCAATCATAAAAATTGACATTTGTAGTGTAGAATAGCTGGAAATTAACTTTTAGTATACACACATTAAAACAAGTTGTGTAAATTAAAATGACATAAAATTGTAACTTAATGTAGTATACATCCATATAAACATTTTAGAAAAAAAAAACAATTAGAAATAAATGTTAGTCAAAGTTTAAAGTGTCATTCAATTGAAAAAAAAAACAACAGAAAAACCTGTTTCAATAAAGTAGAAATGATTTTAGTCTTTTTTTAATAGCAATGTAAGTGAACATGTTTGCAACAGACACAAAATTATACTAAATAATGCTAACATTATAGTAAACAATGCTAACATTATAGTAAACAATGCTAACATTATAGTAAACAATGCTAACATTATAGTAAACAATGCTAACATTACAATTACATCAACATTTCAGACTCGATTTCCTCTACCACACAAGTGGCCATGTCAAATTTAGATTGCAACAGTTACATTACTCAAAAGCTTTGCCAAATATTAAAATGTTAAATTGATGGATGTAACATGGAGTATTTTTCTGTAGTTACCTCGGCTGCTGGTAAGCTTTGAGTCCTAATATGTCTTGGTCTGTTTTTTCTGATATTGTCGTCTTGAGAAATGCCATCCACTCTGGATTTCCTTTCACCTGGGACCATAAAACACTGTTGGTATTCTGTCCTGTCATTGGGTGGTGCATGCAAATCCTCATGTTTACCTTAATTACAAATTTTATATTTACTTTCACCTCCAGGATGTATCAGTGGTACAAGGCTGTTTACAAATACTTAATTATGAGATATGTTCAGATTGATGCAGGATTAGTCATTATCGAAATATAATAAAAATTCCCTTTCACAGTTTTCCATTACGCATTTTTCTGGTTACCATTTTTACCACTAATCCTAGTTAAGTTATTTTATATAAATGAATATTGTAATAAATATTAATTAAAAAAACCCACAGTAACCTCACAATTCAACACTAATATGGCAACAAATAACACAAGTTCAGACTTGAAAGACAATTGGATGATTGTACATTGGAAATCCGGTGCACACCTTCTCTCCACACAGTTCCTGGCCCAAGGGAGAAGTGTTGCCTAAACAAATTGTCATCGGCTATGTGCTAAGCAATGTACAGCCTTAGAGACTCTGGCTCTAGATTTTATTTAGGGGTTAACTCCCCTTGCCCCCCCCCCCCCCCCCCCATGGGTTTAGCCACAAACAAGGCAGTGGGGGTTTGTCATCAGTTTCCCTCTCCTAGATGACTAGCTGTCCTCTGGCTCATGAGCGGTTTCAAACTCAAGGCTTTTGAGTTAAGCACATGCACAGTCTAACAGAAGACCGCACTATCCTTTCAACTACTTATAATAAATTAAAAAAACAATGTAGCACCTACTGGCTGGATGTGGTGTAAAATAGCCCTGACTGCGAAATTTACCATTAGCTTCCTCTTGATCAGTAAACATAAGATTTGGGTCTTTTCTGAGCAATCAAAATTTGTGAAAAATTTATAGTATCAATAGTATAATAATGCTTTAGAGAAATAAACTAACAATTTATAGCAATTTTTATAGTAACAACTTCTAAGTAATAAAGTAACAATATTCTTTTTATTTAAAAAAAATGACTTCATTAATTTGTATGTCATTTGTAATGTTGTAGTTGTACAATATTAACCTTTGTCCTTCAATTATACGATGAACATTATCTGAAGAAGAGGCCAGAATGTTTGGATATAGCTCCTTATACCTAATTAAACGAGGATCCACATTTTCTGTCTCATGGTTAGCAACTTTTTCAAGCTGAAAAATAAAATGGGTTTAAAATAAAATTAGGATGCTGTTGTTGGTCAATTACTCAATTTTAGAGACTATAAGGATTCTAGCCAAGTTGAAGAGATTAAACATTTACCTCTACATCACCCATGGCTCTGTCTTTGAATCTATTTGGTTTAGGTGGATCCAGAGTTTTTAAACCTGGAATGTAAAAAAAACCTGGTTTTTAAATACAATTTCAATATTTAAGTGGCAAATTTTATTATTAAATAAAACCAAAATTTACTAAAAGGTGTTTGTATTTTTTAAATGGGAATTATTTAGTTTTTTAAATAGACTAAGCATTTCTCAATTCCACAAAGCTTTATGTCTGCTAAGACCTATTCTTCTGCTGGTTTTATTTATTCACTGAAAGTAGGCTCTGTTGGAGTAAAAAAAAAAAAACAGCAACAATTCACCTTCAAGAGAATAATCTTCAACTATGTCATCTTTATTCGCTGATCCTGTCAGTGGTCGAGGTTTCCTGAAGTCCCCCTCGTTTCGATTCATGACATCAATTACATCGTCATCAACAAGAACTGGAGCAAATAAACAATTTTTTATTTTTTAGCAGTTTAGCATAGATCAATGATCAACATAAGTTAGAAATTCAATTTTATTTTAACAATATGTACAATAAAAATGGCACCACTGAAGTACAAATCAATATAGAAGAAGTGGTGTTAAGCATGTACCTGAGGGTCCCTTCATTAACTTGACCATCATTTCTGACCTTGGTAAGAGTTTAGTCACTGTCATTTGTTTTACTGGCTCTGTAACCATTTCGGAAGCTTGACTAGTGCTGAAATGTGTCAAAGCTGCCTGACGCTCACGATCTCTAACTCCTCTGTCATCTGTAAAATGTTAATTGTTTAAATAGAGGCATAGCTTTTTGTTACTATTTACATTTCATAGCAATAATAATAAAACTGCATAGTGTCTAAATGCTGTACTTAATATTCTAGCTTAAACTTAAAGTAACCAAATTAAGTCTGCTCCTTTCAATGTTATCCCAATGCAGATGGGAAGTTTGATATGTATACATTAAAAAACACTGGCACCAGGTTTACTGATTTAAAAAGTCCTTTAGAAAAAAATACAATAAGATCTAATAAAATACATTTAAAGACTAACCTAAATAATTTCTTTCAGATATTTTAAAATTCATCATTTAAAGTTTTCATCTATGTCCAGAAATAAAGAACACCCTTCCCCCAGAATTACCAAGTTTCTGTAGATTAGGTAACATGTGAATAAGATAAAGTCTGTAGTCAGGTTCATTTCTGGTCACAGGGTTGAGCCTCAGATCAATTTCCTTCAAGTTTTGATTGTGTTTTAAGCGTCTTAATTCATCTAAAGTGCTCACATTATTGTAATATATTTAGTACAATTAAGGATGATAACTTATTTTTAAATTTAAAAACTGTGTTTAAAGTGTTATCACCTTTTACCTGTTTTGGTTAAAATGTTTGAAGCAATGGTTCTTTATTCAAAAGGCTTACTTATATAGTTACAAGTCATGGTTAGTAAATTATTTATTTAAAACAGCATACAAACAAACAATTCTCTTGGATTACAATATGCTGCCCCAAATAGAATGGAAAAGGATACAGATTCAAATTTTCCAGCAATTGTAAATGTTCCAAGCCCTGGAAGTAGATTTCAAATTCAATTAACATTTTAAAATGAAAATAATAGTGTGCATAAGCAGAAAAAAAACCCAGAAAGGAATGCAATATGTGTTTGATAATGCAGAAAGACCATTGTGAACTGAATAATTCATTTATATAATAATTCTCACAGTATCACGCAAAGCTGTGGATACTGATTGTTATTGCAATGAAATGCTAAGACACTGGTGTATTGCTAGATATTTATAATTATATTTATTACGAGCCGACCCACGGCGTATCATATACGACTATTTAGTTGTTTTATTTTCTACTTTTCAGTAATTCATAATTTGTGAATTCGACAGTACCAACGCTGCAACTGAAAATATTTGCTTTAAAACACTATTAGTAGCTCTTTAAGGACGATTACCCCCCCTTCCTTTCCCCCAACCCCTACCATAAACTCCCCCCCCCCCCCCCCAATGAAAGGAAACTCCTCTTAGTTACCTCCCCTAAGTTTAAAATTGTTTCAAACTAAATTATCTGCCCCTAATAGCCGTCACTAAACCCGGCTCTACGATTGTAACATTTAGCGTGAACCACAGCTCACCAGACCATGTAAGGGTGGGGTTGGTGGGGAGCGCGCTTACAGCTTGGTGTTTTCTATCGCCTCCAAGAAGAGAATTATATATATAGATTTTTCCATATTTCTCTATAAATTCTGTTTTAACATTTCTTTAATATTTTTGAGTTAGACACATCTCTCTAATACTAACCCCATCCACCTACAATCCATGCCCATAAATCTATGTTAGTGTGATGTTCAGGTTAGTTTACTTTAGTCTAACAATGTACTTTCAGACAACCTCACAGACATATTATGTAACTAAGTAAATGCATTCTTCTTCAAAACATTTAAGTAAAAAAGAGGCTAATATTAGTATTCTTTACCTGCAAAGATTCAAGTGCATTTCTTGAGAAGTCGATGGACTTTAGGCGAGAAAATTTTCTTAGGGATGTTCCTATAGACACAATCTTTTCATGGAATGTTCCAGGGAGTGATAATGACTTAATATCCTCTAAAGTTGACAGAAACAAAGAAAAGCAAAAGGAAAATTTAATTTAAAAAATTAATTAATCTAAATAGTCAACAAATAGATTTTTTCCATACAGTCTGGGTAGTATCAAGTATCAACTTAGTTGTATTTCGCTTATTGTGTTAAAACATATACAGCTACAAAATAGTTATTTAATGTAGGCTATTTGTAGTATTTAATTACTGGTAATGTTAAAGTATTAAGTATCCTAAACAATTACATTCAATGAAAAAATAATTCTAGGTTATACTTAAAGTTGTCAAAATGTGTGTGTGTTTTATTAAGCTTACAATTTAGACTCAAAAAGATTTTCTTTAAGGTTGAATAAGATAAAATTGAAAATGACATAATGATAATAGCAGCAAGCTCTAAATAAAATAGGCTTTAACGAAATTCAGCATGATGATTTTTGGCCCCCCCCCCCCCCCCAACATCCTACTTTTACAAACTAACGTCAAACTCCCTTTTCACCACAATGTCATAAAAGTTTCAACCCCACTCCCCTTTATTCCTTTATAATAGATTCTAATTTTAGAAACTAGATACATATTTATTATTTAGAAAGCAAACACGTTTAGATCTATTTTTTTTCAATTTGTGAATTACAAGCTTGGACATGTCAAACTGAAAATGTGGAAGGTGGAAAGAAAATTAATAAATTATTAAAAAAATAATAATTTAAAGGCCTAATTTTCTAATTATAAAGTGAAACTTGAGATCTATCTGCTTACTGGACTTAATACTTTATTCAATATTCAAAATCGGTATAAATAAATGAGACAGAACAGCTGATCTGCAGATTACAGTACTGAACTGTATGTGACACAACAACGACCAGAGTTATGAATGAGTTTCTCATGTTAAATTAGTGCTGATAAATAATTAATTAACAGGAGGTAGACCATATAATAAATATTAGTAAGCTATTTACGATATTTTTAGAATTAAAATAGTGCAAAACAAATTCATCAGCAGCACTCACCAAGATTTTCATGAGTTAAATTTACACGATTTCGAATAAGATTTTCAGTCAAAGTGAGCGCCATATTTGTTGCTTACAACAACGCCAGTGGTAGGTATGGACAAATTAGATTAGGTATCGATATTCTTGAAAATATCAATAGAATTTTTTTTATTCCAACACGTTATAATAACAATCGATTTGAACAGTCCATTGAATAGGTTGCATCATTTTATGTTTAATAACAAGTGAATAAATACCATACAAGCAATAACATTTAAAAATATATTTAGACATCTAGTACATACTTACCAGTTTATAACAAAATCGAGACTAGACATTAACGATACTTTTTATGAGTTTGTACATGTTTTCGCTATTTTGCGGAAATATTATTTAATAAAAATAACATTATTTGATATTTTCACTTTACTTTTTGCTTCACAAAGCTATAATTATTGAGTATTAGCTAAAATGATTCCATACAGTCTCCATTATATTCAACTAATGACACTAAATTTTGATATGTCCAGCTGCATTTATTTACTTCAAAACCAAATTATGTACTTTGTACTCATCAGATCTTGACAGAAATCAGGTTTTTGCATTATCACTGTTATGCTTTCCTAAAAAAAAAGGGGGAAAAAAGGGGACTAATGCCTAATTGCTATTCCTAATTAATAATTTGTAAATTGTTATTGTGCATAAGAAATAATTAATATTATGGTATGCTGTTAATTAAAATTCAGTAGAGGACACCCATGACAGCAGTAATTAATAAATTGACCAACCCCTTTTAAGTTCAAGCTATATTTTTAAGTAAGACGCCCAATGTAAAAGAGCCCAGGACATTACAGTTCCAAATAAAAGAGCGTCCTGATAAATGTTTAATATAATAATGAGTCAGCATTTAGTTCTGGAAGGAGTTTTATTTGGACCAATTAGTTTCTAAAGTTAGAAAACAAAACATCCTTTGTAAAGACTGAGAAAGGCATCTGAGGGACTGCTAGACCATAGGGTCTCTAAAGAAACATGCTAGTCAAACAACCAGTAACCTTTAAAGGTTAACCAAGAGTAAAATTGTGTAAAAATAAAATTCTTATACTATTGGAATTTTCTTTTAAATTTGTTGTAAGCATCTCTTAGGAAAAAAATACATTTAAACACACACTAATCACTTTTATTATAATTTATTATTTCTATTATAAATAAAGAATAAATTAATATTTCCAACATTTCTGTAGATACTAGCACATTTCATAAATATAAATGGCTTAAATGTGATTTTTAAATAAATATCACAGTCTGAACTTTTAAAAAGTAAGTGTTCTGTCTAATGGAAGGAGAGGGCTTCTGGGCTTACATGGGCACAAAACTGAGTCCTGTGGAGAGGTGCAGCCCTTTGCTCCTCAGGGGCCACAAAAGAATAAGTCAAGTCATCTAAAAACCTCAGGCCTCATAAGTGCGCTTAATTTAAAATTCTGTTTTTATGAATATTAAATGATAATTAAAAATCACAAACAAATAGGTCAAGATTTTAAAAAAATATTCTTGATTAATATGAATAAGGTGGTTTTAAAAATGTTTATTGTTTAAATATGAGTGAGAAGATCAGTTACATGTATCATATTACTGGGTAATAATATTCAAAGTTTGTGGTTTAACAAACCATGTCATTAGGCAATAAAATGCTGAGACTAGTTAATGCCAAGATATTTAACAAATGATAAATATAAAACAAAAACTTAATTTCAAAACATGAGATATGGATATGTTGATCAACATAGTTTAACCACTTATAAGGACACTGTAAGAGCAAGAAATTTCAAATAAAAGACATACCTTTAATCAATGGTTCTTAATACAGCAAGTCAACATTTTGGGGGAAAAAACAAGTCAGTAAAAATAATAATACAATTCTTTATACTATTATTAGCTTCTAAACAAATCTTTAAAAATTATGTGCTGAAATACATGCTGTATACACTACCCATAACACTATTGATATATATTGTAAAATTTCAGGAATTCTACAACCTTTGTAAAATAAATTACAAAGAAAATATAAACCCTGTTTATATATATATATATATCTTTTACCAAGAACAGATAGTGGGCAAACATCTGGATAATTAACAACCTTCAAATTGACTGATAATTGCGCTGTTCAAATACTGGCATTCCAAACAAAAAAATTACATCAACACATAATAAAAAATGTAACAAATAAATATAATTACCAAATACATTAAATTTAAATAAGTAACACTTTTTTTCTGATCAGGCACATTTCTGCTATTAAAAAAATTCTAATTCAGATTGTAGGTATTTTTACTTAAAAAACAAGACAGATCCTGTAAACATATTTGATAAAATTGCACTGAGGTCATTTTACTTTCTCATATAGAAAAACCAGTGTATGAGCCATATGAAAGCTAATTTTATACCAAATTAGAAATACTCTACTGTATTGGCTTTAGTTGGTGATATCTAAGATTAAAAAAAATAGTTAAACCTAACCAGGTACATGGTCAGTAAAAACTGAACTTATATTTACAAATACTGGCAGTTAAATGTTTTCTCTAATTAAATTGAATCTTACAATAGTTTCAAATAAACAGCTTGGTAACAAAAAAGAATAAAAAATTGCTCCCAATACTTAAATAAAACTCTTCTCAACCTTTCAGTGTACCACAGCATAATTACAACTTAAAACCATTTTTTCTTAGCATACTCTGGGAAGACTAAGCTGATGAGCTCTTTTTTATTGACTTTACCCATAGCATTGCGGGGAATTTCTTCAAGGCACTTTAAAACAGTTGGAATTTGATATGGTGGTAAGCGATCCCTCGCCCATTCACGTAGAGTTGCCAAATCTAATTTGGAGTCAGATTTCTGCACAATAACAGCTGCAACCTGTTAAATTTAGATTTGTTATGAACAGGACATTTATAAAGAGCTTAAAGTATTTACAGAATATCAATAATACAAAGTAAAAATTGAGCTTTTTTAAGAGAAATGAGTCAAACTATTGATACAATGAAATGTACCTTTTGTCCCCAAGTTACATCTGACAGACCAACGACTGCACAGTCAGAGATGTCAGGATGTGCCAGCAGGTGGCGCTCAACATCAAGCGCACTAATCTTGTATCCACCACTCTTGATCACATCCACTGATGTGCGTCCAATTATCGAATAAACACCATTTTTGTATACAGCAGTGTCTCCTGTTAGATGTTTTAAGCTAAGGTGTAAATTATGTTCAGGATTAACAATATGTAAAATAACAATTTAAAACATAACCCGAAACATATACTACCAACACATTTATAAGTATATAATAAAATTATTGCAATTAGTATAAAATAAACCATCCTTTATTTGTTAAAAAAAATATTTAAAAAAAAATTATATTAAATAACTTTGACGCCCTAAAGCATGATTGGGCCAATACAGGAGCTAATAATGCATTTTTATAAATAATATGTACTATTCAGGATGTTGCATAAATTATTGTGTAATACACATTTATTGTGTAATACACATAACTTGTGGACACAAAAGTAATTATATTTTAAAAATTTAAAAATAAAAAATCCCTACCAGTTTTAAACCACCCATCTTTAGTGAATGATTCTGCAGTAGCTTCTGGTTTATTCCAGTATTTATGAAAAACAGTAGGTCCTTTCACAAGCAGGTCTCCAATTTCACCCTCTGAACCTGAGATACAAAGTAAATGGCTAGATTTTAAGAGAACACCAGAAAAAAATGGAGATGAGGTGAAAACATGTTAAAAAGTGATAATTTTTTTAATTTATGTGCTAGAAACTCAAACCTAAGATAGCAATTATTGTTTTTTAAAATTTATTAGGTATTTTTAGCTCTCATAATGAAACTTTCATGACTTAAAAATTGAAGCAGTCAGTCCGTCAAGAATAAAATTGTGACGAACCTGGTGTGACAAAAGTGAGCCTTGAATTTCCCTCAGCCAAAATGTCGTAGCCTAGAGAGCTGTACACATTTGGTTTGACAATACGTACTTCAACATAAGGCATGGGTTTACCAACTGAACCTATACATTTTATAGAATTCAAATATTCTTTCATTATTCAACATTTTAGATAAGCATTTACATAGATTTAGCAAATCTTATATAAAACATGACAAATTATTGATACAAAAATATCTTTAATTCTGATTAACTTTAAAACACTTATGCTAAAAATAAAAATAGAAACATGACAGTGGATAAAAGAAAAGGGTGATTAAAAGATGTGTAATCAACTAGTTTAAAACTAATGAACACGGCTCATTTTAGATGCACAGAAAAAGTAAGCGGTAAAAATTTTTTTTTGCTGAATTTCCTTCGTGAGCATAATAACAAAAATATACCTGGGATTCTGTGACCACGTAAAGGATTGGAAAGAGCCATGCCTACTTCTGTCATCCCATAGCGTTCTAGTAAATTATGTCCAGTAATCTTCTCCCACTTCTCACTAATAGGCTGGGGCAAGGCTGCTGAGCCACTGACCATTAGTCTAAAGAATGTCATAGTAAATAACATTCAAAACCAAATTTTTAAAGTTTATTTGGCCCTTAGACACAGTAATAATAAAAATATATTTAAAATTATAAAAACAGACAATAAATAAATTGGGTTAAGTAAGTATTAAATATATACTGACTTATAATACATTATTATATATTCAAAGAAAATTTATGTTTTAAAATAATTACTGACGTAAAAACATGATGTTGTAACTTAACTATTTTTTAAAATTTACCTAATTTTTAAAGATGTTGTGAGCTTAATGAATTCAACAGTTAAAGATGCATTTGGATTACTGATATTCTTTTCAAAATACTCTATCAGCTTGGCATAGATGGTTGGTACAGCCATGAAAAGATTGATATTGCGGTTTAGGTGCTTAATGGATGGCAAAGTTAGAAGATCCCATACCTGGAATATAAAAAAAAAATTGTACTATATAAGCCTATATAAGTGTGTGTATATTTGAAATTTTTCTACAATTTCCACACTCATGAGGTGCAAAGTCTACTCATGTTATATTTAAGAAAACAAAATTTATAAATTAAGAGAAAAACTAGTCGATCAACATAAAGGCCTTCATATGAATAGCTTAATTTTCTCAATTCCAATTTTTTTGTCAAAATTTTGTAGCAAGCATATTTAACTTTAAAATCCGACAAAAGTTCAATAGAATTTTAAAATGTAATACATGTCTTTTAAAAGTAGTGTAGGTTGTCTTACCCTTTGAGCGTCAAATTTGGGTTCCATCACACAGGTGGCGCCACTAGCCAGAGATGTGTACAGTATATTAATAATTCCATGTACATGATGCAATGGTAGAACATGCAGTATCACATCATTAGAAGTCCACCCCCAGCAATGAATCATGCTATACACCATAGCTGAGATGTTCCCATGAGTAAGAACCACACCCTAGAACAAAGGACCATACAAGACAATCAAAATTAGCTGTGGTAATATTAAAGATACTTATTCATTTAAACAATCTGGTTAAAAAACCGCCTGCATATGTACAATCTATACTAAGATTTGGCACTCCAGCACACCACGCCCCCAACACCAAGAGAGTTGGAGCAAAGTTGCTCAATAATTTTACTTCAATTAAACACAGAGATATTATTAAAGAGCAAACATTCTCATTAGACCTGCATAATGCACAGATATATATTTCTTTCAGAATTAGATAAAGTCATGCTTATTAAAAGTGTATCACTTTGAAAAATATTTACATCATTATGCTTTAAAATAAAATTATAATTTTTATATTGCAAAACTGCAATGTAAAGAATTTTTTTTTTAAGTGTACAAAAAATCCCAATAAATCAAGAAAACAATGCACTTTAAAATCACAATGTCGGTCACAAACATTGAGCAGCTTCTAAAAAATAAAGGCTTTATGTTAATTAACATAATTAGGAACAGTTAATTTCTATTACCTTGGGTGGTCCAGTTGTTCCACTAGTGTATACAATCAATGCAGGTTTTTTCATCACAAGCTCCTGGGGCATATCAAACCACCGCTTTTTTCTCTCTTTGTATACCCTCTTTACTTTCCTTAATATAGAATACATTAGATTAATTATTTCCTCTACATTAATTTCACTTTATGACTATCACCATGGTGACTTAAGTGATTATTTGCTATGAATAATGAGTCACAAATATCCCATTACTGAACAATATTTTAAATATATTCTTAAAATCATGATTAAAAGACAATATTGTCGGTAAACCACATGTAATTGCTTAAATTTGCTGTGGTATCAAATTACTTTAAAAAATAAGTATGATTAGAATCATTGTCTAGAGTTAAAAAGTTGGCTGCAGATAGTCCCTATAATGTACACAAACTGACATATTCAGTAAAAAAAAAAGGAGCAGCAAAAATACTGAGATACAACAAATGCTACACATAAATTAATATACTCATAAATTTAATCGATCTTTTATTTCTAAATCTTACTTTGGGTTGGAAGCAAAATCTGGCTGATACCACCGGTTCCTTTCAAAATCTTTGCCAAACTCACTTCTTGAAAAAACCTTGAGCTTGATTCCGAGTTTTTCAGCGACTGGTGCTATCTTATCATGATATGTCTGGCTCACCAAAACCAGAGAGCACTGTGCATCTTGTAAGAAGTATTCCCATTCAGATGCTGGGTGGGCTTCACATAGTGGCACAGACACGCCATTAACAAACCATGTTCCAAACTGGCATATCGAGAATAAGGCATTGCGTTCAGTCAGTACTGCAATTCTTTCTCCATTTAATTTCATAGTCTGTGCATTTAACAATTTTAATATATCTAAAGCTACAGACATGCTATGATGAAAAAGTTCTGCATAGGTAAAACATCCTTCAGCATCTACAATGGCTGTATTTTCTATATGCTTTTCTGCATGCAAATACACAGGAAGCATCATAAAATCCTCATTAGAAAGTGAAGATATATGCCCACATTGAAAAAATGTTAAATGATTTTTACCTTTGTTGGAATTGATTGATAACTTAGTCCCTAAAAAGGTATGACTTTGAGTGAAGAAAATCTTCCTAGAGGTTAACTGTGTTTTTATACATAATGTCCGGTGATAGATTTTAAGATATGATGATGCACATTGCTTGTTGCACAGTTGGTGAGTTAATCTAGCGATTAACCCCATGGTCAAGTTTATTTTATTAATCAGCTTACAAAAGCTTGAAAAATTGAATAGTCACTGAGGAGAAAAAAAGAAACATTCATATAAAAAAAAATTAAATATACAATGAAAATAAAGTCATGCATGCCAATTGAAGCATGAATGTATTTCATGACGCTAATTAGTTTAGCAGGCTACCAATGGGCATTTAATTTTCTGTTCTTAAAACACTTGTTTTGGTAGCACACACTAGTACCAACATGAGTCTCAAGTATGGATCATAGGCCTGAGTTTGTACGATGTCCCTGAGTCTACCCAGCTCAGATGGGTACCTGAGCCACATCAGAGAAAGTATTCGGCGGCTGGACAAAGTGCTGATTACACTATCCCTTTATATGGCAAAGTCAAGAAACATATATAGGCCCTACCTAGATATAGGCCTATTAAATCTAAGGATGGATTATTTCATTCAAATTTGATTTAAATCTAATTTTCAAGACGTACACTATGAAATGTATACAATTTTCTCAGCCTGAACTAATAATAAAAACAACATAACTAGCACTACCATTGAACAGCCGGGGTTTTTAACTAAATAATTTAACTTTCTTAATTTTAAATAATTTAAGTCTCTTAATAAGTGTGTGCATTTAATATGGTGTTGTGTTGACCAATAATGTATAGAATTTGGTTTTAATTTTTCTAATAAGTTACAGTATAGGTATTGGTAGTCTATGTATGTAGAGTATGTTATTTTATATGTGTGTTGGATTTTTAGCTATAGGCTAGCTTTTCAATATTTACTAAGTATTACTATTTAGTTATTTCTTTGCTTTGTCACTATCACTAAATGTAAATACTAATTGTTCAACGTTTAGTAAAACACACTGCGTTTTGACCAATAACTATTTTATAAAATATTTTTCTCAAACAAGTAGATCTATAACATTTAATTAAAATATATAGATCTAGTATATAGTATTATATAGGCATTTAATAGTATAATTCATGTGTAACGACAGTAACACGACCGACGACTAGTACTAGTACGGTACATCATAGTAGTGAAGTAGATAAATTTAGAATCTAGCTAGATTCTAGAATCTGGTAATCTATCGCCCGTGGCTAGTAATGTACGAAAAAGTTACCTCATTGACATTGTCAAGGCTTTAATAGAAGTATATTGTGATATATTTGTGTCAAATATTATAGATAAATGAATAATAAACCTAAATCAATGGCTACATATATCAATACAGGCAAGAAATTAACTTTAAACAGCAGTGTTTGCGAGCAGGATTTGCTATATAAAAAGCAGCCATCGGTAAGTTAGAGTGGCTTCCCCTGAATCGTGCGCTATAAGTTTACAATAAAAAAATAAACAAATAGCTGCTATAGTAAATGAGCATGGTTGCATGTATTGGAAACATCGCTAGTCTTCATTTATTACTGAAAAGTTTTAATTCCATTGTTTAAAAACAGGTACATAAATCTGAAAATCATAAATGAAACGGAAACATTTTTGTATTTTTCAAAACATAAATCCTCCTGAAAATGTGAAATAATTATTAAAATTTAAGGAGTCACCTGTTTTTCACATTACTAGTCACGGGCGATTTTACGTACCTAAAACGATAGATTACCTTCAATTATTTAGGCCTAGATCTATAATATTTTATCAAAACATACGATTACGAAAATATAGATTATAATAGATCTAGATCTACTCATAATTAATTTATTATTTATTTTAATGACATAGGCCTATAATAATTAATAATATAATAATATTATTATTTATAATATTCAATATTCATTATAATTCACTCACTCTCTCCTACATTAATACTAGTTTTGGCCGAATTTACGACGCTAAACTAAGATTTTACCTTAGTAATTTAGTTGCCTTGGGCTAGAGCTAGATCTAGATCTACCCTATGAAATTGAAATTCCATCCATATTCTGGACTAAGTGCACATAGACTCAGAGAAACATGTTTCTTATTGTACCTTGCTTTGGGGACCTACTTATTTTTAAAATTTTGCTATCAATCAAAGGTCAATATAGGTCAAGAGGTCAAAGTTAACAAATACGAAGAGCTGATTGGTTCTTTATTAAAAGCTTTTTTTTATGCATTGGTAGGCTAGTAGTTCTCAAATATTTGTGTGTCAAATTTGATAACTCAGTTTTGACCCACTTCTAATGGAGCGATTTCGTTCAAACCTTTTCCTTCGATGACAATGCGGGGGTAATTTTTATATATTAGTGTCCGATAATAAAATCTTCTTTAAAAAAAAAGTGGGTTGTAATTACTGATAGTTAACTAAAATACACATATAGCTTGCTAATTAATGTCAAAGCTATTCAGCACTATTCGCTAACTCTATCCGTAACCAGAGGCGTAGCGATCCCTCCCGGCGCTCGGGGACAAACTTTCAATTTGGCACCCCCCCCCCCATATATTTTTATATTTATTATTCAAAACTGCAGGTAAAATATGAGCTTTTAAAATTTTTTCAACCCATTTTGGCGCCCCTAGGATCGGCACCCGGGGACATATGTATTCAACCCAGTGTTTCTTCCAGACTTTTTTCTCCGGGGGGGCACTTGAAATCTTCGGGGGGGCGGTAAACTTTCTTCGGGGGGGCGGACACTGTTAAAAGTATATATTTTATATATAAATTATATAAATTTCATTTCGTTCGGGGGGGGGGGGGCGGTAAAAAATTTTCGGGGGGGCTTCGCCCCCCCGAAGAGATGCCTGGAAGAAACTCTGATTCAACCCCCCCCTCGCTAAGCCTCTGTCCCTAACCTCAACCCTAGGGGTAATCCATAAATGATGTCACGCCTTTTTGGTTGATTATAACCCCCCCCCCTCCCTCCACTCCGTCAAACATCGTCACAAAAAGCCAGACGTCCCCCTAAAATGACGTCACACCTCATTCTACAGCCCCTTAAAAATTGCAGTTGAATTTTTCTTAAATTACGATATTTTTCCAAAATCTGAACTCTGTCAACAGAATATTTTAATAAATTCCTATTACAATTTACTAAAAGTTTTCTAAAACGCGAAACAACGGCTAAAATGCGTAATCTAACAATATCATTGCTTTTTTATATTGCCAAAGTGTGACGTCGCACCATCTGAACCCCCCCCCCCCCCCCCACACACCGTCACAAAATTACGGAGCCCCTCCCCTACTAGTGTGACGCCATTTCTGGATGATCCCCCTAGTCCTACCATATGCCTAACCCTAATCATTTCTAACCATAAAACTAGTCGAGATTACTATACTCATATACTACAAACAACACGCCTATTTTATGGAAGAGTCTATTATCAGACATATGTATCAAAATCATTTGACAGCACATGAACATCAATTTGTTAATCTAATTAGATAGACAATTAGATCTAGTTATTAAATTTCTAAATTAGCAACAAATCTCAAGCGATCACTCGATTAGCCAACCGTCGAGGGGGAACTTACATTTGGCTGATTTCTCGACTAAGCGTTGCCCACGAACTAGGTAGAGGGAGATAACTTGTCAGTGATAACAAGCTACTGGTCGGGTTTTAACGGAAATATTTGTAGTCGTAGGTCTAGCATATGTTGACAGTGGGGGGGGGGGGGGGGGGCGGATGGAGCGGACGGACACTGTTAAAAGTATATATTTTCTATATAAATTCCAATTCGTTCGGGGGCGGTAGACTCTCTTCGGAGGGGGGTGGGGGGTGGGGGGGGAGGAGAGGGGGCGAGCCATCACGAAGAGATGCCTGGAAGAATCACTGCTGTACATTGTAACTATAACGGATTTAGCTTTTAGGCCGAATCTATCCCCCTTAGTGTCTAGTCCAGGGGTCTCCAAACTACGGCCCGCGAGGTCCTCTCGTCCGGCCCGCGGAGATCTTTTTGTCCACGGAAAACCCGTTTGTTGGTGATGGCTGAGGAACTTTGCTCAGAAAAATCACATGTCTGGAAGAAACTGACCCCGAACTGAAATGTGATAGTTAATGCGGCCCTCGGACTGAAAAGTTTGGAGACCCCTGGTCTAGTTAAGGTTCTACGCTACACCATTAAATCAGCCAGTTTACACATCATTTTTCGCACATGACTCTTCCCCCTAGTACCATCTCACACGAGTCGTCTTTAAACACCACATTGGCGTCTAACAGACAAATTCTACTCTCATCTGCCCATCCACTTTTTTGACGTGAAGTAGATCTAGGCCTAGCTTATTTTACCCCTACCCCATTAAATGATGCCCTTACGCCCCCCTAGTCGATAACTAGCTATTCCTGTCACAATGTCCACTTCTACAACGTCAACAAACTTAATATTGTGAACACACCTCCACCAGTACATTTTCAAATGACTAACAAGATTCTGGCTTACCATGTACGGTGGATGTACAGTAGCTTTTATGTTAAGACTTGGCTAGAATTTATTACGGTCTTGCACTTTCGTGATACCAACAGTAATAATATATCCAAAACCCCTTAATTCCCCTCCACAACCCAGATATTTGAAAATAAATAATTTAAAATACCATTTTACATTAAATCCTCTTAACACTTTGATAGTTGTCAAAATTAAAATAAGGTGGAATAACAACATCTAAAGGTGCTTTTAAACACCCTGGTACAATACATGTATGAAAATGATAATTCTATTGACATAAGAAAAAAAAATTCAACAACACTGGGATTCATTTAAATGTTTTTTATTTCCTTTTTTTTGGTAATTTATGTTTTGTTAACTTTTTTTTTTCTTTTTTAGTTTTTTTTTTTAAATTTTTTATTTTAGGATGCATTTTAAATAGTTTCCATTGAACTTAAAAATACTGTCATTTTCTACACACAATCCTTGTATACAAAATATAGTCATCAGGCCCTACTTAACATACATTCAAAGAAAAACACTAATCATTAAATATAATTAAACATGACTAATTTTTTAAACTAATAAATAAATTAGTTGAACAGCACACAGTTTTATGAAGTGATATGGTGATTGGAACATTAAGGGGAAAACACTAACAATTTCTTTAAATTGCTTTGAAATGAGAAAAACATGGTATGATATATTGTGAGATATTTTAACAAGAAGTTAATTATTATGAATACTATAATCACTTTATAAATTAGAGCAGTTATAATTACAAATGAATCCTATGAAAACCACATTTTAATAACTAGATCTATATGAATTAAACAAGCAGAAACAAGGTTTAATCATCTGCAGGTAATTCTGGAAGTTTAACAATATTATAATACTTTTTCATATAATTTGATTATTTGAACCCCTTTGTAGCTTGAATTTTCTTATAAATAAATGATAATGGTATGTAGCAGTGAAAAGCTAATGCATTTTTTTGTGCTCAACATGTTATATTTTAACAACTTCCTGGGTAAATGAACTGCTTATTGTGCAATTTATGTAAAAAAATAAAAATGCATGAACGTCAGTTACATTTAACACCATTTTATCAACGAAGGTATTTCTATTCAGCAAATAACATTTTTGAAAAAGTATTTAAAATAATTATTTTAATATCTCGTTTTGAACGTGTTTTAATAGATTAAGCAACTATTGAAGATCAAGTCTGGTTTTAATCCTTGGTAAAGAAGAATGGACAATAGTTATTTTGAAAATTATAAATCTACTTGCTGCACTGACAATCACTGAAACCGCAATACAATGACAGTTATATTTCAAGCACTAAAAAGTCAAGGATGATTTAAAATGTTAAAACTCTTCACACCAAATAAACACAAATTTGTACAAGATAACACCGGAAGATTGTCATTACTTAAAACTGAGTGAATTAGAAAAAAATGTACCTGCCTTTAATAAAAAAAAAAAAGACACCCCCATAAAATGTGGTTGAAAAACTCATGACATTTTCCGGTGTGAGCAGCATTTAAAATTGTTTAAAAACAGAAGCTGAATATGTCCAGTATTTTTCTATTGGTGTTCACTTTAAAAAATGTTAACAAGAAATCATGTATAATTTTGATTTAAAATACCAGGCAAGTGCATGTTCATAAAACACCTTTGTTTTTCACACAAAAATCATTTTGTTTCAACAAAGAAAAAAAAACAAACGAAGCAGTATTTTACTTGTACATGAGAACAATTGCATGACATTTTTTCCCTGCTTCTGCAAAAACTTTAATAAAAAATGCAGTCAAGTCTAACACTACTCTAATCCGTTCACCATGTCTAGAAGGCATACAAAAATAAGAATTCAGTTTGTTACCCAATGTTGCAAACAATAGCCAGTATTTTTAAATAAGACATACATTTTGAAATACGATTTTGTTGTGTTAAAACAGGTTAAACAACCATTTAGCTAAAATTATATTTACATTCTTATTAAAATTATTTACACAAATGCATAGCACGAATCAATGTTTAATCTGTTACAATAATAGATCTGTGTAAGTACACACTTTTTGTAGCTTCGTCATCTTGGAAGGATTCAAACATGAAAGCAAGGCAACGGAAGGAGGCTATTTGTTTTATATGCAACAATTCTTCTAATGGTTAAATTTAGTAATTTGTTTCAGAAAATGGAAATTTGATCACTCTTAAATATTTAACAGGTTTTAGTCTTTCTATAGAAAACTAAATATTCTTGCTTGTTACTTGTCTTTCAACTACATTAGTTAGAATAATTAAATTACAAACATAATACTGCTTTACGTTTTGGAATGAATCTTTAAGTGCATGTATGCGTTGATAAATCATTAAAGTATTTCTTAAAACACTTAAAAGTTTAAGCCTTTGCAAGCTAAAATAATTATTTTTGTTTTATTACTTTTAATACCTCTAAACACCACTAAAAATAAAAAAGTTTGAGGTAAAAGAATACAATTCTGACAAAAACCAAAAAATGTTTTAAATAATCACAAGTCTTTCAGAATATAAAAAAAATGATGTTCAAACTGGTACAAAAATAACAAATCAACAATAATGAAAAAAAAATAAGAATCACAAGTTTAATAACAAAAAAAAAAAAAGGCCTTTTCTGCTTAGATCTTCTGCTAAAAAGGATATTAAATAGTTAAAATGTAAGAATGCTTGAAGTTATTTGCACATTAAAAAATTTGCTTGATTAATATTAGTGCGAGCATCACATGTTAATCCTTGTTATGAATTAGAATTAATGAATAAACTGTGCATCATTAGCACATTTTAGAGCAGCTCAAAATACAGGAAAGCCTTTTGGCACAGAAGAAAAGCAGGTTTACATGAAAAATATTTTAAAACAAGGGCTATTCAGAATGAGACAATTGTTTGAAAACCATAAGAAAAATAGTAAAATATGAAATCAAATAGTTTCAGGTTAACAAAAATATAACTTGATTTAGAAACAAAATATTTTTTTATCAATTTTAAATACAGTTAAAATATTAAGCCATAAATTAGATGTATTATTATCCTATACTTTAAAGAATAAAACTGAGATTGTAAATTAGTAACTTGTGCTGACTAATTATAAAGATTGAAACTAATAAATTAGCATAAATTTGTCACAATTTTTTTTATCTGAACAGAAGACATTGCACTGTTTATGACATAGCAAATTTAAGTATTCCTGAATTTCCATACTTTGTAATCTGTGGTAAATGAATTCACAGAAATTAGTATAACTAATGATAACAAACAAATGAACATTTTTTGAGTGGCATTAAAAAAAAAATAACTGAAATTTTTAAAACCGAATAAATAACTTATTTTGACAATTGATTTCTTTTTTATATACTTTATGACAAAAATAATTTCCACTCTGGCATAATAACTGATATTTTATTTGTATATAATAACTGTCAACGTAATAATAAAAGTACATATATTAGTGAGGAAGGATCTCACACTCCCAAAATAAAAAATACAAAAACATATGCTCATCACAAAATTATCAAAATCTGCTTCTGCTAGCAATTAGACTGATGTTTATTGTATTATAGCAATAATTAAATTTTCTTAAAAGAATCATCAGCATTTTAATTATAAGGTAATACGGAAGATTAACATGAGTCACAAAGACATTTTGCCTACTAACTTGTAATTAAGAAAGAAATTCATTTACTTTTTATAATTAGTAAAAAAAAGTTCATTAATCCAAAGCCTTAACAGCGATTTCATGTAGTAATGGCCCCTTAATGCATATTAAGCATCTAACTAAATTACTAGAATTTAATAAATAATGAAACAAAAAAATTACTATCATACCCATAAGAAGATCAAAGGATGCAGAACATGAAGTATGTACATTTGAGTGACTGGATTTAACAATTAATAATTATCAACAACATAACAAATGGCAGCCTGAAAATATTCATTAAAAATGTACAACTAGATTAACTACCTTCTTAAATTACTTTATAGATAAATCAACTAGAATTAGAAATATTTCTTATGACATACAAAAATATCTTCCTGTAACCTGTAAATAAATATTTAGATTTTTCAAAATGTATAAACTAAACTAACAATTTTGCTATATTAATTAAACATTAAAAAAAAAAACCACTAGTCAAAATTACTGTTAAAAATATAAAGTACTGTACGGAGGATGAAATTGCAATTTCAACATTTTTAAATAGTCTGTATTAAGTACAGTTTAAAATTGAAGGCATAGGTTTATAAATTAAATAACAATATAATTTCATAACTACAAAATGCTGCAATATTAGGGTGAGAGTACCAGCTTTCCTACATTGAAGAGAAGCTTTGGAGATACTTGAACTATATGGTAACTTATCACAAAACTTATTTTAATATCCAAAATATGTAAGCTTTTTAAAAAGCAGAACAAAACTTTACTGCATTTTAAAAAATAAAACAATGGTTTAAGTTGAAGGATATGATAGCGGAATTAATGATTAACAAATATCAAATTTATAATGTCAGTCTAAAAGTGATTAATTAAGCTATACTGATTCAGCCCTATCTCTGCACTTGATTAAAATTCTACTATCTAAGCTCTGTCCACAGAGCTTAGATATTCATCACCTAGCACTACTGCCACCTCTGTTTTGAGAATTATCTCTCTTACCACTTTTTCTTTTTGGTTTATTTGTCCCATGGTTTCTAAAAACTTTATTACCTTGTCTTTGATTATTCAAAGGACCTGGGGGTGGTCTTTGATGAGAATATTGGGATGTACCATTTGTGTTGTATGTTATGAAAGTATCTCTATTATCTCTTGAAGATCCTGCATTGGATTGATACTGTTGTTGATTAGCTGAATGGAACATAGCACTATCATGCTGAGGGTGTTGAACATATCCTCCAAAATTTGAATTAGCAGTGTAATGACGATTGTTATAAAAAACTGTCCCATTACTGTTACCATTGCTGGAGCGAGTGGAAGATACACTACTGTTGCTGGTATCACGAGCAGGTTTGCTCCCTGAGTTGTTCAACTGTGGTACAGTGGGCTTGGAGGTCTCTCTACTTCTTGTGTACTCTCTATTTGGAATGTGAGCACCACTGTAGTGTCCTCCTGATGCTGAGGCACGTCCAGCCTTGGAGCCTGGTGCATTATCACCATTTTGATATGAGATGGGAAGTGGTTGGCGTGACATATTGGTCTCATTGCTGCATTCTGAATCCTTAAAACAGAGAAAATCATTTTGTAAGAAATAATAAATAGATAATTTAAACAGCTATTGGCCAAACTGTTGCCCGAAATAACTTCATCACCTATAATTTTCAACATAATTTCAACCTATACAAAGCAAAACAATGCTCACTCAACAAAAAAATAAGCTTAATACTTACTGTGTCACTAGCATTCCCATCTGAACCAGCTTGTGAACTATCTGAAGACTTGTAGCCTGAACTGTTACCACAAGAATCACTGGCTTCACTTTCTGCATTACCCTCTTGACTTGTCATACTTTGAGAGCCCCTTGCTTCTGCTAATCCACTGAGAGATGATCCCCTAATTGGGAAATCATTTATATTTACCGATTTGCAAAAAAGTTTTAAAAATGCAATTTACCATTAGTTTAAGACGAAGAAAATTAAAACATTTTGCCAAAGGTCAAATTAATAATTGTTTTATTAGCAAATGTTTTAAATAGGACTATAACAGCTTAATTTAAACTACAAAGTTATGTTTTTAAAAATACAGCCAGGGCTCAACTTCTTGTATACAGTGGACAGTTAATACATTAAGTATAAAATACGGCTTGCTCAGCGACTATCAAATGATTATGGGTGTAAAAGCATTTGAACACAGCAGTGTGAGATTGAATCATCATGAACTAGCATAAAGGCAGATGGGATAGAATACTGACCACACAATCCTTTCAAGTTGAAAAACATGAGCTCTACCTCATCTTTCATAGAGACCCTAGGTCTGAAAGGGCTATTTCTTTTTTTTTTTAAAAGCTTAAACAGTTAAGAATTAAACAGCAAGGGGCTAGAAATGAGTAAGTTTGAATGTCAAGAAATTTTTTTTACCTGGATGCCTCTGGATTACGTGATGCAACAGCAGCATAAGATATTTCTGGGTTTTGTTGTGATCCTAAACGGTTTGATTTTGCACTGGATGAGGGCAGGACTGGTTGTTCTAACAAGTCAGAAGCTGCTGCATTGAGTGACATGCTAGGGATGTTCTCCTTAACCAATTTTAGACTTTTTGAGAATTTACTTTTTACCCATTGTCTATAATCCACAACATCATCTGTCACCCTGACAATTCTTCCCAGGATGCTATATCAAAATTAAAATATAATTACACATTTTAAAACAAAATAACACTAACTGTCAATGTATAGGCAATATTGTGGTATTTTAACTAGGTTTAAATAAAATAAATCCTCACCTTTTATTGCTATGGGTAAGATGTGCATTATGTGGTGCAACTGCATGTTTTAGAACAAGGTATGCATATTCAAAAGCATTCTTTACTGACATAGCTCCATATGAACTGCGTCCAATATCATTTCCTTTAAATGAAAATTTAAGTATTTTAAATGCCAACTTATTAAAATGTAAAAGAAGCATAATATGACATGCTACATTAAGTCAAACAGTAATTGTTTCTTCTAAATATACCTGTTTACATATGAAAGCTGGTCTGCCTTACCTGCTTTCAAAGGGTCTTCAATACATAACATTGATGGTCTATAGCCATTATCCATATCTTTTGAAACCTCTTCTTTGGGCAAGTAAGCTCCACCATTTTTTATGCGAATAGCAGTTTTGAGGTAATTGAAGTTTCGCCCATACAATTCAAAGAACTCAATCAGTAAAACACCTAGATTGCAATTAGGTTTAGTAGGATCTTCTCTAGGATGAAGCTGCAAAGGTACAAAGAAGGAATTTATTTTAAATATTAAGAATTTTAAAATCTACAACCAGTGTTAGACATTAACTAACTGCAAGAAATAAAACGTGTACCTGAAGAAAACTAATAGCCAATAAAGTAAGACTGTATGAAGAAATTCCTCCTGTAAAAACCTCATTTAAATCTCTTTGTAGTAAAAACTGCTTAAGAACAAACACCAAGTATTTCAAACAATCATATTCCTTTAAGTATTTCTGAGGAAAAACAGGTTTGATACATTAGGTTATGCACATAACGAAGAACAAATATAACATACATCCCAAGTAACTACAAGTATTTTAAGGAAATTTATTTTTGAAGACCTATGAAATGAACAAAAGTTTGTGAAAAAGTAATACCTGAATGAGCTGGGCACTTTCAACACCATAATTCTGATTGTTGTCCATGTTAAAACTCACATCTACTTTGACTTCACTTTCAGCATCTGTAAGTTTTACTATTGGTACCTGAAAATAATTTTTTTTGGGGATCATTACCACACAGTCAAAATGACCAATCACTGATACATATCTAATAGATGAACAATATAATTTATGAATAGTTATACTTACTGATGCTTTATCCAAAACTTTTATAGATGAGGGGTCTGCCAGTTTTTTCTTGAGCAATGCATTTTGTAATGTAAACAAAGGTTGCGAATCCCATTTTCCAAACACAACTAAATCTATGTCACTGAAAAAAGTATAAAAATTAATAAATCAGTAATAGTTTTATAAGATTGCAAGGTAAAAATCAATCCGGTTTAAAAAAAAATAAAAAATGAAACACTAAAGTATTTACAGTAAAGAAAAAAAATTAAGTGTTTTGCAATTTAAGAGCTACATAACTTACCTAGTAGGAAGGTAAAGATCTGTTCTAAAGCTGCCAAAAATTTCAACCTAAAGCAATAAGTGAAAAAAAATTAACATGTTCTATTACTATTTTATAAAAGTTATTTTATTGAATTTTATGATTTTTACTTGTGAACCCAGGATATTGATAAAAAGTCAATTATGAAACAATAAGTTTGCCATTTTAATAACATGACAGTATAAACAAGTAACTTGATTTTGAGAAAAGGCTGTAATTAACAAAAAAAAAAAAAAAAAAAAAAAAAAAAAAAAAAAACCAACCCCACATCCATCAAGATTCAATGGCCATTATCCACAAGCAATGTTAAAATTAATATATAAAAGTTCATGAAACTTCACTTTAAAAAGTGACAAACAATTACCCTAGCTCCAGGCCAAAGTTCTTCTATTACTGATCTGAGACGATCTACAACTGCTTTTCTCATTGCTGCTTCTTGAGGTTGGGGGGAAATGTAGGCATAAAAATCCTTGATCTCCTCATGTAATCTGAGAAAATAGTTTACAATTCTTAATTAGGCCTATAAATCTAAAGACAACGCTTGAATTAAAACGTGGATATTAGATACTATATAAATAACTAGTTTTAAAAGTGAGTGGTAAATTAAAATAGTGCAAAACAAATTTTTAAAGAAAGCACTGTACAACAGTTACATCTGGAAGGGCAAACTGTAGAAAAGTTTTAAATTTCATTCTTTTAAAAAAATATTTAAGATCATGATATCCCAAATAAATAAAAATCCGCGCCACCCCACCCCAACCACGTTCCTAAACCACCTTTACCGATTTATTTTAAAAGTTGCTGATCACCCGCCCTCCCCGCCTGCTATTAACGGAACCACCGTCGTCCCGTTTATTATATTAATGGACGAACATGTGCCAAAATTCAAGACTGGGTTCATCTATTTTAAAAGTAAACACGATAATGTCTTATCTCTGTGTTAGTAACAAACAAAAAAGACAAGCCACCGTAATACATATGACAGAAGAAAACAAACGAATAAGCAGCTCGTGGAATGTGAGAAAATAGCTGACGCTGCGTATGACTCGTAGCTTGCGCACACTGCGTGGGCGCTGGTTTTATTTTTGACGAGATCTACGTGAATAAACAGCGAGCGGGTTTACGCCCAGACAAGCGGAGCGGGTGAGAGATGGTGTAATAACACGAAATCGCTAAACCACGAGTACCGATTGGCGACACAGAATCTACTACTTGTTTATACACAGTAGCAAATAGATGTGAACTCAAGAGCTAACACACCAGAAAGTAAAACAGCGGAAAGTTATGAAGAACCACCTTCCTATTTCGCAGTTTCTCGACAAAATAAAAATATTGGCCTTTTACAATAACGAATGTAAATGCTATTACAAAAAAATATGGCAACGACACCAGAACAAGATAATTCTACGATAAACTCTAATAGCTGTAATAAGTAAACATACAAATAATCATATTGCACCCATCCTCCCCAAAATGTATTTATTTTGTAAAACAACATACTAGATCTAGACACAGACCTGCTAGATGAATGTAATAAAAGTATACAAGTTTTTGTTACTTGACTATCCGACAGCATTTTGATAACGGTATAATGCACAAGGCGACATTCAAACGAAACAAGGTAACTTGATTTGAAAAACTATTCCCCATAAACTTTACCCGTGATGATTCTCAAGATAAAATATTGAAGTGATTATTGACACACCGCAACCTTAAACATAAATGACGTCACAAACACAGGGTGGGTTGTGCGAGACGATGTGCTACGTAGGTAGGGGTGTGGATGGGTGGGTAAAGTAATGTGACGTATTTAATACACATTTAAAAAAAAAACCTGATAGTTTTTTATTTTAGTGTGTGTGGAAATTCGTGGTGTCATTTTATGGAGGAGTGTTTAAGTAATCGGTAAAAATAAACATGATTAACATTGAAGCCATTATGAAACTTCAAAGTATTTCAACTTTCAGTTTCAATTCCAAGAAAAATTTCGTGTCACAAATGAAACCATAACAACAGTGACTATCTTTTTTTTGTAATAATATGATGTAAAAAATGAGTGTCATGATCATGAAATGAACTAGATATGAATGTTATCAGTCTATTGTATCTACTCTTTCTCTCTGCTATACATTTCAATTACATGTTGGTCCTGGTCTATTATTTACAAACTTTGCATTGAAAGCCCTGCCATACCAATACATTAATTTTAAAGTTACTTTTTAATACCATGCACAGTGGTTAGTGATGATGGTAGTAAAGACAGGCTTATAGTGCCAAAGTGTAAATACATTCTATAGATGAAAAACGTGACAAAAGAGGAACACTTATAGAATTAGCATGTTTTTCCATATAATATAATTTATAATAAAGTTAACTGATCTAAAAAGAATTACATTACTTTTGGTCTTAAATTATGCAATAAATAATGTATTACCTTTGATACTAATACTCAATTTCTGTACAGCCAGTAATTATATATCCAATAAAAATCAACAATAATAATTTATTTTTTATTTTTTAAGGATCAATTTATTGTGACTTGTTAGTAATGAAGTGCAAGAGTTTTAGATAAAAAATAATTTAATTTTTTTGGTATGCATTAAAGTGAATATATAAAAAAGAATGAAAAGAAAGAAGCCACTTACCTCCATAAACTAAGAAATGTGTGGCTCTTTATTAGTTATTTGTTCAAGAAATGAACATTTTGTATTGAAATAAACATTAAGATATATCTACAGCATATTTACTGCACTGTTTTTGCATTTCAAGAGGTAAATGTATGTATGAAAACCCAACATTTTTTTAAAGGTGTGGAAGAAACAAGATAACTTATCAAGTAATTTATTTCAACTGAACATCCTATTGAACACCCTAGAAATATCTATGTATTTAATATAATTAAAGCATCTTCTGTTTAAAGATATTTTAATTATAAAAATTGTTATTTGAGGTTCTACTTAATAAACTATGAATGGAAAAGTATTCTTAAAAATACTTGAACCAAAAATTATAACGCGATTGATATTTGAAATTCTATTAAAAAAAGAATGGAAAAGTAATCTTAAACTGAGTAAGAACCCATTTACCCTTTTCTTTTTGTAAAACATAACTAACAAGGTCTAGGTAATGTTATAGTAGTATGAGGAAAAGGCGAGTTCAAAGATGTGGCTGGTAGAAAGATCTGTCTCTTAATGCCCAGTACGATACTGTATTTCCTTTTATACTATCAGAACAAGTACAGAGTAAAGTATGGGCCTAATTATTTTTTAGATGGGTGTTATCTGTTATACCAGTTCCCAATAATAGCACAATTGCGAATCATAGAATCGACTTAAAAAAGGGTGTTAGGTAACTGGTAGGTAACATAATTACAAACATATGCTAACTCTATCTCTAACCCTAGTTATACCATATGCCCAATCCTAATTTCTAACCATAAAACTAGACTAGACTACAATATTAGAAAGAACCTAACACTTCTATTTCAGGTATACCTAATTATCCGTTGGCTGATACAAATTAGCCTATATATCTGCCTACTGAGTTAAGAAGAGATAATTGATCATGGGCATTTCAAATTGGACTGAACATAAAGACTAGGCCTACAAAATGCAACTTAAATTAGATTAGGGGCCTAATAAAAATATTTAGAATAGGGGCCTAACATTTAAATTCCTAAACTGAATCTACTTTTCAACCTTAAAAAATTAATTAACACTCCATTCAACACTGGCTATAATGCCTTCAGTATGTGATTAAACTTGTCTTGTCATAACCTATGTGCTGTAAAACATGTAATAATACAGAAAACAAACAAATAGTAAATAGGCATAAGAAATTATAGGGTCTGTAGTCTGTTTTAACTTTAGGGTAATAATATTACTAATAAAGTAGCCTGTAAGGCACCAAAAGGAAAATTAGATCAGGCCTAACTTATTAAAATATTTAATTTAGACCTTTTTAGATTAGGGCCCTAGCCCTCTAGATTTAAATTAATTTTAGATTGATTAGTCAAGATCTAGAACAGGAAAATTCACCAGCTTCAACTTTACATAAAATATCAAAATAAGGCTTAGTTACCAATAGTTAGGGCATTTTAGTTTTAGGGTCTAACGGTCTAAAAACCTAGATTCTAGATCTCTAGTTCAGTAACTACACTAGATTCTAGATCTAGATTAGTTCAGGCCAGCCAGAAAAAGATAAACTTTGGGCTTATACTTATATGCCTATAAATTTATTATTAGATTATCAACATCATTAGGTCTATTTTAAATACATAATATATACTAGTTTATTATTTATAATTGAGTTCTACTTAACTAACTCCTAGACTTAGACTAGTCGACATCACAGGTTATTTTTTTATGATGACGATGCTTTCTTGACTTACCCAATGACACCATGTCCGTATTTTTTGTGTGGCTTTTTCCAAGGTGTAAGTCCGTCTTTTAAAACATTAGTATTAACTGAAAAGTTTAAACCAAATGTACATGCACGATTATCGCTTCTCTTTCTTTTCTGTAACAATACTTGCTTCTTATGTAATGTGTTTGAGTCTGTCGGGCTGTCCAGAGGAATAAAATCTTGAGGTTTTTGGTCAGATGTTGATCCCAAAGGCATGTTGTCTAAACGTTCCCAAATACTCGTCCATAAATCATGAGCGGGTCCTAATTGTTCAGGTGGATACCAAGCAATTCTTGGATCCATAAAAAATAAAATTTACAAAAATCTTTCACACTCAGCAGTAACAATTTTAACTAACAACTCACATCCACACTCAAAGCCCTGGGAAGCGATAAACTGGGAAGGAAGTTTGAATTTTGCGCATGCGTGAAACATTTAAAAAAAATAACCGAGATCGATCCGGTTGTGCTCGGAATAGCTCGGGGTCAAGATATGACGCTTATATAACAGTAACTTAACAGAACAATGCTAGTCGTGACAGTAATGTTAAAGACCGTTACCTAAGCCTACTGTCAATTTACATTTTCCCGATTAGGTGTTGCTTGGTTCAGCGAATAGGCGCTTTACTTTATTAAATTATTATGGCCTAAAAACTTGGTCACATAAAGACATAAAAAAAGAGTAAAGAGCCGCTAACACTAACTAATCCTAGAGATCTACAACTTTCCAGTAGATTCTAGACTAGCCTAGGCCCTAGTCTAGGACTCTACTACAGCTGAGTCTGTCTCGATTCTAACTTATCTCCAGCTGTCTAGCTGAGGACCTAAGGCTAAAGTCTAATATAATAATTAATAACTAGACTCTAATAAAATAGACTATCTATATAGAAAAGATCTCGAGTAGATCTTGATCTAGATTATTCTAGAGTAGAGATAGATTTAGATTATTCTAGATAAATGATAGGTAATAATAATAATAGTACTGAGTAGTAATACTAAAAAAAAATACTATTATTATTATTATAAATTATACTAACTATTTATTACTGAGTTGGCTTATTATAGTAAAAATAAAAATGGATTTAGTTGGGGCCTAGGCCTATATTTACATTTAATTTTAGTAGTTTTTAGTTATAATACAATATTTTTCCAACTTCTGATAATCATAGGCTCTCCAAGTAGTATAGTCAATGTACTGAATGTAGTTTAGTATGTAGGAGAGCGGCTAGTGCAGAAAAAGGCAGTAATTTTTCCCTATATTAAAGGTAATAGGTATATATATATATATATATATATATATATTTATATATATATATACAAAAATATGTATATGCCTATATTTACACACACATACGTACATATATAACTCCTAACCAAGTCCATATTGGAGAAGAAATGAGACAGATGATTTATACAAACATATATCAACGAGAAAAATGGCCCGTTGAGGAAGGATACACCGGGCGCTAGGTTGATAGTGCTGTCTCTTTTCTCTAAACTAAAACCAACCCACCCCCCACACCCCCCACACACACCACCCCCCACCCCCACCCCACCCACCACCCCCCCACCCCCAAAAAAAACATGTCTACCGTCCCATTCAACGAAATATAATTATATACTTTTTCCAGTGTCCGCCCCCTCCCAGAAAATTCTACCCCCGCCCCAGAAAATTTCAAGTACCCCCACCCCTCTCTGGGGAGGAAAAAGTCTGAAAGAAACACTGAAACCAACCCACCCCCCACACACCACCCCCCCCCCCCCAAAAAAAAACATGTCTACCGTCCCATTGCAAGAAAACCACTTTTTAGATTAGACACATTAATTAGGCGGTAATTTTATTATAGAGTATCGATGAGGAAATTTCTTTTGAGTTGGGGAGGGGGGGGGGGGGGCTCAGACGTTCTTACGCGGGGGGTGGGGCTTCGCCCCTACCCGAAGAATTGTATGCAAGAAACTCTTCACGCAAACCATTTAGATTAGACAACATTTCCTTTTTTTCAATGTTTACGCGATAATCAATGACGTCATTACATTACTGTGTGCACTCTCTGGTTTGAGATTATGTTCTACTCTACGCTAAATGTGTCGATGTCATATTTCGTTTTTCGAATTACTGTGCATGTTTTTAAATTGCTTGTGTTTTCTCTAGAGCGTTCTTGTCAGACAGAGCGTTCTTGTCAGATACACAGACAGCGAAACTATTAGTATAGATTAAGGCAACAGCTTTTTCTGGCAACAACAGTATCTGACACCTTAACTGAATGATGAGCTGGCATACAAATATTTCAGAAATGATACTGGAACTCTGTACATATCCCACTTTAACTAACAGATATTGTCCATTCTTTTCATCCATTAGAAAATGAATTATATCTTATATAAGGGCTCTTTCAAAAGCCACTTCGACTCAGTATCTAAGAAAAATGTCAACCTTACTTATAATACACAGGCAAATGATTTTATCAGACCTTTTTTGACAAAGTACTCTTCCAAAGTTGGCTTTTAATGAAAGTTAATAATAGATAAGGGATAATGTTAATATTGGCCAGGTTTGTTTACACTACTGCCCAGGTGTCAGGGGTGCTCTTGTGAGGTACCGGTTACACTACAGCAGGGGTCGCAGGTCTGCGTCTCCTGATTCAGTTTAGTCATCTAATGTGGTGGCCCACCATGTCCCTATCGTAGGGTGCTCTTTAAAACAAATGAAGTTGCCATAGTGCTCACAGGGGAGTCCGTGGTGCTGAAGGTCACCCTACAACCAAGAGCACAGGC
This sequence comes from Physella acuta, assembly GCF_028476545.2. Lineage (NCBI taxonomy): Eukaryota > Metazoa > Mollusca > Gastropoda > Physidae > Physella > Physella acuta. The sequence goes on from NW_026732243.1 coordinate 65,655, forward strand.
GGACATGTCTGCCGCAGTTTGATCTTTGAATTAAGTAGTACTCCTGATGAACCCCAATGCAGGACACCCAATTAACAGATCTGAGTGCTAATGAATTGGGGGTAACTCTGGGTGCAAAATTCCACCCGACCTGGCACATCCCCTCCAATATTACATTTTTTTTTTGTAGAAACCTTTCCAGAAGTATTCTCAATAACTTCTTAAAGTTTTATGGTGAATGGATGATAGTTGCAGTAATGCATAAAAGACAAGCAAACAAACCCACAGACAGAAATACTTTATTTATATATATAGATAGAACCATGTTATGCATATCACATTTGATAGGTTTATTCCTTATCTTTATTTTTTTCTGATGTTTACTTACCTTAACATTAAATGCAGCACATTGATACTAATTTTTTTGTTAATCCACAACTTGTAGGACTATTCTTACTAAATTTCTTGCATGTGCAAGTTTATTGCAACTTAACAATACCCAAGATAAATGGATATAAAAAATGGTAAGTTTGCATAATTTTTTAGATTTGGTGAATTTAAAATGTTAATAATAAATTGTGCTTAAATTGATTGATTCAATAGCTATTTTAGCTTTATATAATCATGATTAAACATTTTTATGCATATTTATTTATTTAACAAACATATGTAACAACTTTGTTGGTTCATTAAAACTTTAATGTCATTTTTGTAGTTTTAATGTATGTTACTGAGGTTACTGTTCTGATTGATTTTGGAAGATTTTTTTTACACTTTAAAGCAGTAATGGTTTGCAGTTTTCATATCTACTAAAAGCGAGTAGGGCCTAGGGCTTTCAGCACTAATTCCATTATCTTAAATGAACGATCACTTGTTGGCTTTTTTTTATTGTAGCTGCATTGTTTGAGACAGACTACTAGAAAAACCTTGCTATGTTTTTTTCACAAAATTACACATTGCTGCTATATAATGTGCAACATTGCAAATTCCTTGACTAAAATACATTGTTAAAGATTTTTTAAAATTATTTTTAACCTTCATGTTCTTTACAGCTGAAGCTTATGGTACACTGAGCTCACATGATCTTAACTCACTCTCCCATCCAAAGGTAATTAGTACTTCTCTTAAATATTTTATGGCTTATTTCTTTCTGATAATTTAAAAACATGTAATTTGATTTCTCCCATCTTTCAGGGGAAACATGAGAGCAAACAGTGGGTGTCCTCATTTATAAATGAACATCTGCCTTCAGCAAGATTAAAAAACAATGAAAGTGACATGAGCTCCAAGTATGAATACATTGGATCAAAGGGAGTGAAGAAGAAATCAGTTCCAAGGCTAAATGGGAAAAAAACTTTATCAAAGAAGAAAATGCTGTTTACACCTGAAATAATTACTGATATCAAGTATGCCAGTTTCTTCCTAATATTACATTTTTAAATTGCAATGGAAATGTGGTAATTGGCATATTTACTTACCTAAAAAATTAAAAGTTACATAGATGAAAAGAACTAGCTTTATAGGATGGATAATGCAGCTAGTTATTATGGTAGACAGAACCATATTGTTTTATAAAGTTGCCTACAACTACTGCCTACTACATGCACAATAAACGTTTATTTTTAGTTAGTCTTACTTAGAGTTAACATGTAGCCTACCATATAAATCATAAGTTAAGATGCGCTTATTATATTTAAACCCTCAAATAAATATGGCATTTGCATTATAGTATAAGTGTATTTGGTAATTTCTGATGTTCAAAAGGTTCAATTTTTGTCCATAAATGCTCAAGAAAAATTGTGAGAATTCAATTCAATTGTTAAAACAGATTAAATAAGGTTTATGGTAATTCTTGTCATCAATAGCATCTTTATATCAACAGATTCAGTTCTTTCTTGCCTTTAAATGAGTTATGGATAAAATACATGGAAGACTTAATACAATTCTCCAAGTAAGTAAAGAGCATAGTTTGAATGAATGGAAATTTGATAAATACCTATAATACACTACTAACTCAAGTCAGACATAGTATTTGAATGCTTTGTGTATTTGATATGAGACTAAAAAAATTTTTTTGTCTTTACTATGAAAACAAAACATGAATTTAATTCAAGATACCATTCCCTTTTTTTTTAGAATGACATCTTCAAATTTCCAAGCTTCTGCAGCTCAAAAAATGATGAAGGCGGATCTGCATGGTTGCCACCTTACTGTTAGGAAATCAAAATGCCCAAGTTTTATAGGAGTGCATGGGATTGTTATTAAAGAGACCAGAAACATGTTTCAACTAATTACACCTGATAATAAAATTAAGAGTAAGTTTGAACATCTATTTCAGTTATATTACCTTAGATTATTACTGTTTATGATCTTTAACGTTTAACACTACTTGGTACAAGAACTGTCCAGACAATGTTTTAATTTTCCTATACCAGTTCTAAGGCTTGGTTCTAAGTTTATAGCAGAATATTGAAACCTTTTGAAAAATTCTTTGCAACCATTTCAGTTAACTATTTTGTTGTGTTTATTTCAGATGTACCAAAAATGAATTCTATTTTTTGTGTTGCATTGCATGGTCAGAATTTTACAATATTTGGAAACCAGTTTACAGTAAAGCCAGGTGAAAGAGCCTCAAAAAAGTTTAAGTCAAAGCCAAGTATTGATTTATGACACATTAAATAATTAAAGCTTCAACTTGACTTGTTATTTATTTTTAGAACAAGTGTAATATTATTAGTCTAATTTAGATTTAATATGGTTTGGTCATAATTGTTGTAAGTGTATTTTCTTATCTGTATGGTTTGGTTTAATTGGCTTACTTATTGGCAAATTTTTTTTTAGAATTAATAAATGATAATGAAGCATCAATTAGAATATACTTCATTATTGTGGATTAACAAGAATTAAAGATAAAGGTTGATTGATAGATAACATCATTCTTGCCTCGCAATTAAGCACAATTTATTTAGAAGTTTATATTATATATATATAGATCTATATAAATATACAAAATATATATGAATCAAAATTCAACAATGAGAATTTAAATTTTTAAACAAGCAAGGTTTATTAAACTCTTATCACCTTCAAAGGATGCAAAATACTGCAGTAATAAGTACATAAACACAGCTCTAGTTTCACAAAACAATCCCAGGGAACATGACTTATTTGCGATTTGCTAAAATGGCATACTTGAGAAGAATTCAACATATTATGGCAACAGCATATTGATTTGTCAAATGAAAATTAAATGTTTATTAAGCACAATTTATATTAACATATTGCAAAAGCATGTAAAGAAAAATGTTAGTAAGAATATGGTAAATATTTTTGTGCAAGTCAAATCAATGGCCCAATACCTAGTGAACTACACAGGTACACATTTTTGAGAGTTTATATTGTCCTTACATTGTTGTACCCAAGTGGTTTACAGAATATATTTAAAATTCTTCAGTGCAATGGTAATAAATATTTAGTTTATACTTTTCACCCAAAGGACAATTAGTATGTGGACCTTCCAAACAACAAATGTGAGGTTAATCCAACAGTGATTAATGCAAAAAGTTCAATTAAGGTAAACTAAGTATTAAAATAATTAAAATAGGGTATTTTTTGACTGTGCTAGGTAAACTTAATGTATAAAAATAAGCTTTAGAGAATTTTTTTAAAAACAGTGTATGGATATTGTGTATTCTATAACAATTAACATAATTTTATTTCTCAATATTAAAAATCTTGACATTTAAGTTTAAGAACATTTTAAAGATAATCTTTTTAAAAAAGCAAAATAATTAAAAGACCCAAACCCCAATTATCCATAAAAAAAGAAATTTCTAACTCGTCCAGACATATCCCAATTTTTTTAACTGTATGATATATCAGAAAGTAATATAAAGTAGTTAAAATGTATGGCACCTTAAACAGATGTAATACGTTTAAAACAACATGTTATGTATGATTCTGGAAGCTAAATATCATCCCACAGCTTAAAGCTTTTTTTAAAAACAACTGATATTATGACATTTTTTTGCTGTTTTCTTTAGCATCCTTCTCAAGCTTACACCTATGGACTATCCTATCAAAGTGGTCCAAATAGAAAAGTGAAATAATCCTGAATAGTCCCATTGTTATAACCTGAAAAATGTTTAAAATTAATCAATTTAAAATCAACAACAGAAAGTAGATTTGCTTCTAAGACTGAAGAATATCAGGTTTGTGTACATTATGCAGATTCTTTAAAATTATAATTTCTTATTATCAACATAATCTCTAAAACAAAGTGTAAAGTGATACTTATTAAATATAAAAGCAAAACATTAATTAAAAAATAATTCATCGTAATGTTATCTCTTACTTGTTGAGTTGCTTCCATTAATGATGTAACTGGTGAAAAGCCACATGTTACACACGCTAACATTAACCCATCTAGACCCATTGTACTGAAGAACCTTCCACGCTGAAGAATATTTAAACATGCAGTACAATAAAAATTGATTTTATTGACACTATAGTAATAGTTAATAGTCTTTTTAAAAAAAAAAAAATTATCCTTTTTTGACTCAAAGTAAATAAGACTTCAAAATAATTTACAAGCAATTAAAACAGCATACCACAGTGTCTGCAAGAATAATACTGGCAACATTTTCAGGAGTAAACAATCCAGATGTCTCTGATATTAGTTTTGTCTCTATTGGCTAAAATTAAATTTAAAAGAATTAAATTTTTTACAATTAAAAAAAATAATAATTGCAGCATGAAAAAAGGATAAACTATTTAAATTATCTTGATTAAAAATATTAAAAGTAAAATGTTATATCTAATGAAATTTATTTTTAACAATGTATACCTTTGTTTTCTGCTCTTCTTGAAAGCCAGGAGTATTTGTATCAGGAGGGAAGGCAAGGGTTAAATGTATATTGTATGGTTTCACCTATATGTTGGAAGTTTAAAATATTTTTTTAAAAAATGAAATTCAAAAAATAGCTTTGAACGAATATATTTTAAGATACTTCTTATCATTAATGTTAACATTTAAGCAAAAAAAAAAAAGCTAATAGAAATTTTAAAATTTAACTTAACAGCACCTCCATCTGTAAGGCCTCAGCTAGTCCTCTCAAAGCAAATTTAGAAGCAGAATAAGCAGTAAACCCAAAAAGACCAAGTTGTCCAGCCTGAGATGACACAAAGACAATGCGGCCTCTGCCATGTATTTTCATACTAGGGATAATAGCCCTTGTGGCATGAACAGCACTTAAATAGTTGATGTCCATCATTTTCTGAAAATATTATTTGAAAAATTTCTGACAAGTTAAAATGTTCAAAACATAATTGGCTAACAAAACATTCAGGTGCTTCTTCTTCATTCTTAACTGTAACATTGGATGGTATTTCCTCCAACAAATTAAGTATGGACCATATAGGCTGTAGACTTTAATTTCGGCCAGCTTTTTTTTCTGGATTTGCTTTCATAACATTTGTCCATCCAAGTACAAAGTACAAGGCAGCGCTTGTTTGATTTTGTAGTTTTCTCTACTAGATGGGTTGCTGTATTCAAGACTCATCAGCCTGGGGGTTCAAACAGAGGGCTTTACTGCTTAGCAACTATGAGCTTTACCTACCTGACCATGCCGACCCACACATTCAGGTACAAATATTATCACTTTGAAAAAAGATATTAACCTTAAAATCTGTAATTGGCAGTTCTTCAAATCTACCAGGGCTTGAAGTGCCTGCACAGTTTATTAGACACTCTACTGGGCCAAAGTTTGATTCAGCCTGAAACAAAGTTAATCCATCCTGTCAAGAAGGCGTTTATTCATATACATCAAATGATAGAGATGCTTTTTATAAATTTACTTACAGTGTGTAATGCATTTTCTACTGCTACATAATCCTTGGATAAATCAACAGATATCAACTGGACTCGCTAAAACACAAAAAATGATAGTTAATTTTAAAAGTTTAATGCAACATATTAACAAAGTAATCTAAATTAATATGCTTTTAAGTTAGAGTAAGTTGTATTTGAAGAATGAATTTAGAATGTATTTAAAAAACTCAATTCCCTTTCATGCAGTATGATTGTATTGTCAAAGATCTTTAAATTCCTACTTCAGAATAGATTTAAATTAAGTACAATATTTATATATATTTTTTTTCATGGTGAGCTCAAAATAAACTTATAACTAATGTTACCTCTTCAACTTTTTCATCTGGTATAAATGAAGCTAATTCTGCTTTTGTTTCCTCAAGTTTTGCCTGAAAGAAACAAAATAGTATTCTGTAAAATTTCAGTGAAACATACTTGAAATATAAATACAGAGCTGTTATTATGGATGTTTGTTAATTTTAAAAAGCAATATTCTTCGATCAATATTTGTAATACTAATAGCATGAGCATGTCAAAAGTGGCACTTGTTTCTATTCTAAAATCAATTAGTTTAATCATTTCCATGATGACTGCTGTGGGTAATGTTTTAAATCTTTCTTATTTTATTTTTCCTTTTGATGAATAGAGGTTAAATATTTTTTATTTTGACACACATTGACTTAAACAGGATCAAATAGGTATTACATATTCCCACCTTGCAGTTGTTCAAATGGATCTACATTAAAAGATGCTTAATAATTAATTGTAAGAACTAGACAAATGTTTTTGTATGATTATGTATTTTGCTGAATCAGTCAATTTTTTATCCTTGCACGTAATGGGTAGAATTTTTATGTAACTGTCCAATGCAATAGTTAAAAAAAAACAACCAACAACTTACATCTTTTTTATATGATGAAGGCCAACTAGATTGCAATTGACATACTCAATTTAACAGTACTAGTACTAGATCTAGTTAGTTAAAAAAAACTTACTTTATCTCTAGCAACTATTGTCACTTTTGCTCCTTGCTGCACTGCTTGAACAGCCAAAGCTTTCCCAATGCCACTTGAGCCTCCTGTAATCTGTATGTATAGAAATATGTGTTTGCCTATGAGTTTAAATAGTATAAATAATGAAACAGTAAATGTCCCTGAAATTTGTGAATTAATGTATTTATCAGCACTATCCTATGTTCAGTCTATTCCTCAGAGCTATAATTCCTAACCCCTAAGTGACAGTGAAATCATTTTAAAAAATTACTATTATAATATCTTCAGTGTTGGGTTGGTATTTGTTTATAATTTTTAAAGTTTTAAACTTTAGTTACAAGTAAAGCAATATTATAGTGAAGTTCCCTTTCAACCTAGATAATCCAAGGGGCAAGTGGAGTTCACCTGTTTCTGTTACCTCAGCATATAGAGGGATAGTGTCAGAGGCGTAGTGATGGGGGGGGGGGGGGGGACGACGACATATGTCCCAGGGCGCCGACCTTAGGGGGCGCCAAAATGGGTAGGAAAAAGTAATCAAAAGTTTGAGGGGGGGGGGGGGTGCATATCAAAAGTTAGAGAGGGGGGGGGGGTGCAAATCGAAAGTTTGGGGGGGTGCAAATCAAAAGTTAGAGGGGGGGAGGTGCAAATCAAAAGTTTGAAGGGGTGCGCAAATCGAAACTTTGTCCCCGGGGTCGCTACACCTCTGAACACTTTTCCCAGCCGCTTTTACTTTCCCTAACTTTAGTCAGGTATCTATCAGTGCTGGGTGGACTCAGGAACATTTTATGGAATCTAGCCAACAATTGAACTCAAAATTTTCTGGTTAGTGGGCATATGCTCTACTATTCGATCACACCATCCCACTAATAAATTAATGAAGAATGTAAAATACTAATAAAACATCTATATTATAACTTACAATCACATGGGCATTGTGTAGGATTATTGGCTGTGGAGATATCAGTGGAGAGAGCAGGTACAAAATGATGATAAAAACAATGAAAACTGCCAAAGCAATCCAGCCCCACATGTTAGTAAACTGAAGAATAAATTCACATGTAATTAAGTATCATATGTAGTAGTTATAAATTGATTATTAAAATATTATAATACAATAAATTTGAATGAGGCAATTTAATAGGCCTACTAATTAATTACTAGTTTAAATGTATTTTCAATGGCTATAGGCCTACTAATGGTCTATGCCATCAAATTTAAATAATTAGGAACTTATTGTATACTTAGCCCCAAGGGCTAAAGTATTAAATATTAGTATTTGCATTGGATTGTCTTTCAGCTTAGACTAAAAATTGAAATGTGTTGGTACTAGCCTATGGCCTATAGGCCTAATAATTATATATGTCTACATGTACTGCTGAGAAAGTAGATCTAGTAACAAGGACTACAAAGAGTGTGGTGTAGGGCATACAATATATTTTGCATGGTCAATAGTTTCAATAGTAATTAGTTTAGTATTACTAGTGACTAGTAAGGACTAGTACAAAGAGCAAAGTCTAATGACCACACCAAATAAACCGGGAGTGATCTCCCCTAAACTTTCTCGAATATTCGTAAATAAAACAACAGGGGATGGGAACTCGGAATATAGTTATGATTTTTAATCCATTTTAAATACTTAAACTTTTTAAAATAGAATAGAATCTCAAAAAAGAATTGCCCACCAAGCGAACGCCAAATAAAGATGTGTATAATAGTGCGGAATAGTATTAGTACTTTATAAATTCACATGAGTTTTTTTGAGAAATTGGAAAGTAAAGAGTGAAAATTACTACTTCCGGTCAACGGAAATTACTCAAAATTTTACAGAAGGCAGAAAATTAGATCTTTTACTTACATGTGAAATTTCATTTATCTATCTGAAATAGTACTCAAGTTATAGGCTTTTGAAAAATTCAAAGTAGAAAAAGTTCCACTTCTGGTTATCGGAAATCGCTCAAAAGTTGATACGGATCTACGATTTTGATATAATACTTATAGATCTATATGAAATTTCATCAACCTAGCTGTAACAGTACTCAAGTTATCGTGTTTACACACACACACAAGATTGCAAAACTGTTTTTGCGACTCAGGGAGATGTAAAACGTCGAGAATTGCAAAAATCTCGATTATTTCTTTTGCACGATTACAATACTTTCTCTATACTTCGTATATAGTCTACGAGAAAGTAAAATAAACACCTCTATTTTCAACATTTTGTTACAGAGATGTTACATACTAGACTAGTACTAGAATCTAGATCTAGTAGACAAGTTAAGAAGTAGATCTAGAAAATCTAGTAAAAGTAATCTACTATTATATCTATATTATAATTCTCTTCTGGGAGCCGTTAGAAAACAAGCTGCAAGCGCCTCCTTGCAGTCCCCTCTCTTTCTCTTTCTCTCTATCACTATCACTACCACCCCCACCCCACCCCCACATTATCTGGTGAGCGGTGATCACTCTAAATGTTTACAAAGCTAAATGTTTACAAATCGTAGAGCCATAGAGCCGGGTTTCTATTAGGGGCAGATAATTTAGTTCGATTTTAAACTTAGAGGAGGTAACTAAGAAATAACTAAGAGGAGGCTACTTTTGAGGGGGGGGGGGGGGTAGGGTCGGGGTTAGGGGAAAGAGGGGGGGGGGTAGTGTTTTAAAGCAAATATTTTCAGTGGCAGCATTGGTACTGTCGAATTCACAAATTATGAATTACTGAAAAGTAGAAAATAAAACAACTAAATAGCGGCGTATGATACGCTGCGGGTCGGCTCGTTCTATATATTGGGCCTATAGTAATGACAATGAGTAGCAGATCTAGATCTAGTCAAGTAAGTTTGGTAAAAAGTTTGATTTGTAGATCTAGCTAGATCTATATCTAGAGTCTAGTGGGTTTTTAAACTTTTTTTAAAATCATTCTGACTGGGTGTAATTGAAAGTTTGTTGATCAACAAATTCAAAATTGTGTTTGCTACTTCACAAATTTAGTGACAAAATATGAAAATAATTAATAATTAGTTATTAATTAGGCCTATGCCTATTATAATTAATTAGGCCTACATATCGGCCTAATCCATTATTTTTAAAAATTAATTAATAGGCCTAAAGTAAAGAGTTAAGGACTTGACTTAGATCTAGATCTAGATCTATGACAGAGTTGAAAGCGAGACTTGTAAGTTGTGTGTCACACTTTGTGACAAGTGACACTTTCACTTTGAGTAATTTTTTTTTTAGTTTATTGCAATATGCGAATCAATCTTCGTTAACTTGTTTCATGTAGGCCTAATAGATAGGAGGTTTATTTTTTATTTAAATTTTTAAAATGTACAAAATTATACTAGATTACTTTAGTGTAACTTTAGAGTTTAGAATCTAAAATTATAGCAGGCCTAGCCTACGACTACTGGACAACAAACAATCAAAAACAAAACACAAGAACTCTCGTATTGTAGAGAATAGAAACATTTACGAGAACTAAATCTAGAAATCTAGATCTAGAGATCTGGTTCCAAGGCTAGAGGTGTGACTGATAGGCCCTACAAAACGCGCAACTCTTGGCCAGGTGTCGACAAACTTGTCCAATAAATCATTATAAATTGCAATTTAATAGATTATAGAATCGGTTGACGCTCAATAAGTTACAACGTATAAAAATAAACGTTTACTTTTATTCTGATAACTTAACTAACGACCTACTGATAGTGTTTTAAAGCAAATATTTTCAGTGGCAGCATTGGTACTGTCGAATTCACAAATTATGAATTACTGAAAAGTAGAAAATAAAACAACTAAATAGCGGCATATAATACGCCGCGGGTCGGTTCGTATATATAATTCCCTTCATGGAGAAAACACCACGCAGCTTAGCCACCACCCTCATCCCCACCTGTCAGGTGAGCTGTGGTTCACCCCGAATGTTTACAATCGTAGAGACGGGTTAGTGAAGGCTATTAGGGGCAGATAATTTAGTACTAAACGATTTGAAACGACGGGAAGGTAACAATTAATTTCTGATTGTTATTTTCTTTGTCAGTAAACGGCTGCTTTTACTGGGCGGGAGGGGGGGGGGGGGGGGTGAGGGAGGGCGGGAGGGGGTAGTGTTGAATTCACAAATTATGTATTGCTGATAAGCAGAAAATAAAACAACTAGATGGCGGCGTATACTATAACGTCGCGGGTCAGCTCATATATATAATTCTCTACGTGGACACTACCACACACGCAAGCCGACTATCTGACCCTCCTCCCGCCTCTCCTTCGCTCTCCAGACATGAGCAACAGACCATATCGCTATCACCCCCCCCCCACCACCACCAGTCTGCTGAGCTGTGGTTCACGCCGAATGTTAACGATCGTTGAACCGGGTCGAATAAGGGTGGTAAGTAGGTCACCAACCAGTTCTACAGCTCAATAAAACCTGTATGAGCCATATAACCAGTGGCGTAGCGAGGTCGGGTGTCACCAGGTGCGGCACTTAATGGTGTCACCCCCCAGAGACGTAGCGACCCTTCCCGGGGACAAACTTTCAAATTTTCGATTTGCACCCCCCCCCTCAAACTTTCAATTTGCACCCCCTTCAAGTTTTTCTCTATATATTTTCCTATTTTTGCCTTGGTGTCACCCCCTAAATGGTGTCACCCGGTGCGTCCGCACCCTCGCCCCACCCCCCTCGCTACGCCTCTGCATATAACTGGTTGGTGACCTACTTACCAGCCCTATTAGTGACGGCTATTAGGGAAAGATAATTTAGTTTTCAAACTATTTGAAACTAAGGTCAGCTAACAAGTTCTGCTTGATATTTTCATTGTGTGTAAATTGCCGTCACGGTCGTCTGCTTTCACGGAGAGGGTAGGGGGGAGGGTGAGGATAATTGTCCTTCACGAGCCACTGATAGTGTTTTAAAGCAAAATATTTTCAGTCGCAGCATTGGTAGTGTCGAATTCACAAATTATGAATCACTGAAAAGTAGAAAATAAAACAAATAACGACGACGCGGGTCATCTCGTATTCAATACAACAGTAAACGAAATGTCAATCAACTACGCGAGAACCGTTCTTTTTAAAAACTAAATCTTTTATATTCCGAAAGCAAAAATATATGTGTTTACACTTCCGGGGTTTAGGAAATCGAAACAAGAACAAGAATGTCACTAGCTAAAACTAAAACAACAAAATTAAAATAGATCTAAATCGATAAGGTGTTACATTTAAAGTATGACTCTTAGCTCTTAGTCTTAGACTAAAGCAAAGTCTTAGACTCACTACACACTAGTGTTTAATACAATTCACCAATTACTAAATTAGAGAGCTGACAGTGAGTTGAGTGAGAACTCAAACAACTGGCTTGACCGCTTGAACTTAAAATTAAAATTGATCTACAACTACAATTAGTACAATTAATCGAGTTTGCTGGAGATGGCTAGATTTAGATCTAACAAGAATAATTTTGAACATTCTGTTGTATGATAAGTATTGAAAAATTAAATTGCCAAAAAAGTTTTTAAAATGGCAAGGTTCACCTGCAATGTCAAGTTCTTGTTTTTGCTTGTAAGTACTTTAGTAGGCCTAATTATAATTAATTATTAATTAGTATAATTAGGCCTATAATTATTAATTAATCGAATTATTAAATTATGGCTAAACACTCTATTTTACTTTCTGGTTATCTTTAGTCTTCACTTAGTTACGACTTAGTATTATAGTAAAAGTTAGTTGACTTAGTCACTTAGTTCGCTTTGATCAGCATATGATTATATCTCCACACTTTACCAAGCGGTAAAATGCAAGTTAAAAATATAGGCCTAATGTGATTGCTTTACCATTTCTCACAGCTCACATTTCACTCCCACTTAAAATATAGACCCACTACAATTTTTACTACAGTAATAAATAAATAGGCCTAAATAAGAATGATATGAATATTTAATTTAATTCTCTAATGTAGTTGTAGTTATTTCTGAGCTATAGCAGGAAAGAACTGGAAGAAAAGCAAAATTATCTGTAAGATTTAATGCTGGTTTTAAAGTCTGATTGAAAACATGAAATGAAATGCAGTGATCTTTTCATTTCAAACAACAGGTATGTTTTTTCAACTACTTCTCGCCCTCACAAGAAAAAATTTGTGCCCGGGAAAATTCAAGAACTGTTGCAAGGGTTGTCAGAGAGGTAACTTTTGCTAGTTTGTATTTAACTTAACACTTCAGCCTGTCTGTCTTACTGAATAGGATCTGGAATCTTGTAATACAGTTTTTACCTATTTCTACATAACTGTTTTGGTACCTGTTGGTCAAATGCAAGAGGCGAAAAAGATAAAGTCACCTTTGTGATATTTTGAAGTAGTATTGCTTATTGAAAAATAACTTAATTAGGTACTAGTAATCGGTTGTACCAATAACTATTACAAAATCCTAAACCTAACCCTTATCCTAGTTATAATTCCTGCATTAAACACAACTCTATTCATCTCATCTTTTCTCTGACCTAAGAATAAGAGAGATATGATTCCCACTATTGATACAGTTTTAATTTATCAAACCTATTTGGTGTCTGCATCAGTGTGATTATAAAGCTTGTACCTAGAAAACTGTGTTATAAACAATAAAATATAAAGCACCTTTTATTTGCAACATTACCTAGTCATCTGTTCTTACTGATTTATTTTTATGATAATTGTTATAATTGTTCCTTAATGTATCTTAATACATTTTACTGACCATAAAAACATTAAATTTAGGATAAAAAATGAGAGAAAAAAATATTTTTATAAAATTATCTGTCTTAAGGAAGATGTAAAAGTTAAATGTATTTCAACAGTTATGTGTGATTGTGTATACAAATTAAAAATATGATTTAAATATGCTACTTATTACCATTTTTATAAACTAATTGTTACATTTCAGAGGATTTACCCTGTTTTCAATGCTTACAAAATGAGTGTTAATCCCAGCTGTGATTTCTCACTGGAGAGAGACATGTATTCCATTCAAGAGGATCATAAAGTTTTAGAGGGTGCTAATAGATGGACTTGCGATTTTTGTGGCAAGGCCTTTGTCTCGGAGTATTTCTTAGATCGGCATTTTGAAAATAGACATACAGACCAGATACGGGTAATAGAGTGTGCATAGTTTAATGTTTATATAAATAACCAATAAGTATAAATAACCAATAAGGATTAAAATTAAGTTAAGTGATATCCTAATTTTTAATTTACTTGATTTGTCACTCCATAAGAGTTCTCATAATTTACTTAGTTATACCCATCTGTACAGTTGATATTAGTACAATAAGCTTATATCTAATACTTATATATCCCTAGTCCTAAACACACTCTTATGGTCTGATGTAATGTCATCAGCTATATGGACAACCAACATTTATGGGAACCAAAAAAACTGTGTTAGTATTATAAAAAGCTCACCAAGCAATAGACATCCAACATCATGTATTCAAAAAAGGTTATTTAACTGCCAGAACATTGTCTTTAAAATGGCTAAAGAAAATTCAAACGACAAAAGAAACAAAAATCAGCATTCCGTTGAGGAAACTTACTCATATGTCTGTGAAAGTAAATCATCACAAGGAAGTAAATTTATATTTTGACTTCCCTCAATAGTTGATGGGTTAATGCTTGCTGATAGTTATAATGTTGCAAGGTACTTAATATATTTGAGTGTGTCAGAGTAGGCAAGTGGCTATAATGAAAAGTTTTCAGTGTAGACAAGTCAATCTGTAATGAAATTAATGAAAAGTTTTCAGATTAGACAAGTCTATCTGTAATGAAATTAATGAAAAGTTTTCAGAGTAGACAAGTCTATCTGTAATGAAAAGTTTTCAGAGTAGAGAAGTTTTCATGGTTTCAGGGAATTCTAATCTGATGACAGAAAGACACTTTCCAATCCTTCTGAGGGGAATAAAGGAATTATTTTAGATTATTTGAATTATGAAAAAAAACACCCACCAAACTGAGTCCCAATATCTCTTAACTTGAAGAATGAAAAAATGTCAACAACAGATGTGCATTCAAAGATGCTCTCTTTATTTTAACTATGAACATTTTTACATTCTAATTATGTTATTTCATATTGCCAATCCTATGTATTTTAATCAGAATTAGTAATTAGTTAAAGAATCTTCTGTTTCATTTCCAGAAAAAGGATGCGGTGTGTCTAGCAGATGTCTGTGACATATTTCGGTGTGACATCATTTCAGGTGTGTCACAGCCAGATTACTGGGATATTGCCTTATGTTTAGAGGATGATATGGAAGAGCTACACTCCCAGTGTAAGGTACAAAACACATGTATCAGTTATCGACTACAGTGTTGAAATGAATTCAGTGTTGAAAGTGGACTCCACAAAACAATAACTATTTTAAAAGTCTAGCACATTTAGTACAAAAGAGAAATAAGAACCTTCAGAAAGTTTTTATTATATTGAACAGCATCAGTATGTTATTTTATATTTTGTCATAAGAAATTTATTTTATGAAAATTTTTCAGACTTTGATAAATAACTGCATTCCTCCTGGCTACTCAAAAAATGAAACAGAGTCTGTTAGAAGTAAGTCAAATCACTAGCTATTAATTTTTGTAGGTGTAAAACCACTATTTCAAACTTAATAGTTGAAATTTTTTGTATATTTAATTTTAGTTATGCTTACTATGTTCTTAAGTACATCATTGATGAAGCAAAATTTTAATATCCCCTTTTTCATTTGCTAGATTTATTTTTTCCCTTTTCACCAAATTAGTCCTTGGACGTTAGTTTCTGAATTAAATTATTATCAAATTGTTCATATTTAGAGGTTCACTTTCCAAAAATACTCTCTAAAATATGTCATTTTAGGTCAAGTGATGGAAAATCTTTGCTCATTTCTCACTTGTTCCAAGTTTTGGAATACACCATACCAGCAGGTGAGTAGTTACATTATCTTTTGTCATGGATTCAGCCCTTTACTATCCAGGCTTTAAAATCATTTTTACTTACCTCAGGGTCAAGTGAAATGAGTGTGCTAAATAATTTACAAATAATATTATAATAAATAAAAATAATTTCAATTCAAACCTAGAAAAATGTAAAACAAAACTCCCTTACCTCTCCTTATAAATGCAATAATGTAACTATTTCAAACACTAAAAAAATCTACAATTTTAATTTCTCTTACTATTTTTTCCGTAAGCTATACAAAAAATAATTAGTAGTGAAAAATATTTAATTTAAACTTTTTTTTAGTTTTGGTTTCCCCCTTATATTTAAAATTTTGTTGCTGAAATTCTTTAACTACACTGAAAACAATGTACTACATATAGTTCTGGAACACCAGACAGTAAAGGGGTGATCAAGAATACATAATTGTTACTAACAGATTTATGTCTTCAGTCAAAACAGTTTCAAACTAAAATTAGATTACTAGTCATGCTCTAAAATTTAAAATTCTGTCTTTATAGGAAACCAACACTCACAGAGCACTTTACATAGTCCTGACAGCCATGACATGTTTTGGAATAGTTGTTTACAATTTCGTATTTTATAACTACTTTTAGTAAGTATTTATTTGCTATTTAAAAAATTAAAAACAGCTAAAATCTTGATATTATTATATAGTAATACATACAGTGTTATATATACAGTATTATTCTATATAACACCAAGGCAATTTATACAGTGCCAGAAATGGATCGTCACAGTATGAAATACATCATTTATCATAAATTTCCAAATCATTCCTTAAAATACCTAAATGACAAATAGGCAAAGTGTAACAGTTCTTGCCATTCTTAATGTCATTATAATGCCAAGGCATTTTATGTAATGGTTAGGGATTGTAATTGTATACACAGTTTAAGTATTCTATTGAATGCCAGGGTTTGATACATTGCTTGTAACATATACTTGATACTGATGTCATCTGTTGCATATATAATATGCTATTTATAATAAAACAAAATTTCTTCTACAGTTCAGACCTTGTTGACACCTATGACCCTACACCAAGACAAAAATATAAAATTAAAAAATTCAATCCAGATCCATAGTTTTGATCCATTTAAATGAAAATTCCAACATAAGGATAATAGTAATACTGGGATAAGGCAATCAGCATTTCAACACATGTCCAGAATCAGCGTTTATAACTTCTCTTTGTCCTAACCATCTCATTGTTTAATCTGCTGCTTTTAATTACCTTTTTGTGAACTATTTACAACTATGAAAAAATGGTGCATGTAATGCATTATTTAATATGAATAATTGGAGAATTTTATATTGTGGCACATATGCATGGTTTGAATGGTATTTGTATATTCTCATTCAGTGTATATTCTCATTCAGAGAGTTGATTTTTTGAGTGGTTTATGGTTTAGATAATTATTTGTGTATGACAGTTTTAATACTTTTGTGTATGATTGTACATTTTATGACCCTATTGATTAAACACAACACTAAGTGTTGTTGGTACATTGAAAACTGTTTTTTTTTTCTTTCTTCCCAAAATTGCTTTTATTATTAATCTATTAAACAGCACAATTTGTATTTTTTTCTGAAACTTATTGGTGAGAGGTTGAAATGAGGGAGGTTATGTCAATTATTTTAACTCAATGTTTTAACTATCATGATCACTACACATTTGCAAGTTGCAAAATAACCGCAAGAAAAATGTTTACAAATTTGAAGTCCTTAAAGTAGGCAATTATCATCACTACCACATGATATTCTCTAGCTAAAACTAAAATATCACAATAGGTTTTATGGTGTAAAAATGTGACTTTTGTAGTTTGACCACTTGTGGATTGCAAGGTTGAGCAGCATAGTAGATAGCCAAAAATCTAAAATTCATGTCAGAATGAAGATGGACTGAGTCCTGGCTATATGTATTGGAGCTGATAACACCTTTTATCTTTATGAAAAACTTGAACAACAGGTGAACTCTGCTTTACAACTATGGATCATTTTTTCTTCAAAGGCTGTTTTTACTTCTATTACTACTGGTCTTTTAAAAGACGGCTATATAATATTTTAAATTTAATATTACTACATCAAGAGCAGATAAGAAAACATTTTGGCCAAATTAATTTTATTTCACCTTCACCAAAACTCCAAAAATTAGGAACAAATTCAAATATTGCTTTGCTATTGCATATTCAGAGAATTTTCATACACTTGTGAATACATTTGAATAAGTTAAGTTTAGACAAATGTTTTTTTTAGAAAATCATCAGACAGCTTAAGAAATGTCTATTGTCAGATACATGATTATTTTTAACTATCCTGGTTATTTTAATCAATATATTATCTAATTTAACATACTACCATCACAACTTAATTAACCTAAGAAGAAATTACTTGATCAATTAAGTAAAGTAAGTTTCCCTTTCAAACCTGACAGTCTATGGGGCAAGTGAAGTAGAGTTCACTTGTTTCTGTGACCTCAGCATTATCAATTAAGCTATCCTTTATACCTATTAAATATACTCTTCACTACCCCCTGGACTGAGAAATATTAAATTAGAATATTATTGACCTACTCATCAGCATCAAAAAAGAGAACTAAAAAAAAATTCATTTATGGCAATAAGCTAAGAGCTGGCTTCTACCATTTGAGAAAACATACCATAAACAACAAAATAATACCCTATCATGCATTGAAAAAGTTACTAAGCAACAAGCATCATCAATACTTGAAAGTTTAAACTTTACTTATAATTTAAGAGAATATTATTCTTTTGATTTTTGTGTAAAAGAAAAACAAAATATGTACAAGTACAAGTAACTACTTTCATGAAAACAAAGTAATTTCTGTTAGAGCTGTTAGTTTTAGTGGTCTACATCAAAGCCTTGAAAAAATGTAAAAAATTGGTACATTCAGTTTACTTGATGTTTCTACGATGTAACTCACATGACTAGGAAAACATAATAAAACAATATGTAAACTAGCATTAGGCTCCACTTAAGGAGTATGGAAAAGTTGCGTACTGTAAAACCAATACATATTAACCTTATTTAACATAGCTGCAATTATTGCTAAAGAACTGTTCTTTATTTTGATCATCTGGCTGAGTATGAACTGGACTTCTGTCAAAAGCTTACATTCATCAACAAGAAAACATCAACATAAAAAGATATAACAAAAATCTGGATGGAGGGCAGCATCAATTACATGTCGTATAGGCAATTTCAATCTGCAATCATGAAAAAAGGCTTCAAGGACTAGTAACCATTAATTAGTCAGTTAAATTACATCAGATATATCACTAGTAGAATAAATCACATAATCAAAGTCAAGATTTATTCCGCACATTGTCAGTCAGATAAACCACATCGAAATCAGAAAAACCACACACTAGTCAGTCATTTCAAAACATTTCTGTTTTCTATAAACTAGTATCAGCTTCAAACATAAATAAACATCATTCAATATGGAAGTCAACAATAATGCTATAAAAATAATGCTCTGAATTTCCCTGAATTTTTCTATGAACACACATGATGAAATATGAGGTTAATGATATGGGAATGTCTGAATGTTCTCTGTACAAAATGGAAATGAGATCAAGTGCAACAGGGCAGGTGACTGCTGACTTAACTAGAGATCTGATCTGGTACTATCAAGTTCCTGGGCAGGTTTTCTTCCAGGCAGTTACAGCCAGAGGGACAGAGGGCCTGGGTGGAGAACCAGTCAATCATGTGACCCATGTGACCTCCGTGGTGGCAGGTCATGCAGACATTGGCTAGATCTGGGAATATTAAGTTCATTTTGAGGTTATGAAAAAGATGATGTTAACATTGGCTCGATCTGAGAATGCTGAGTTCATTTGCAGTTTATTAAAAACATGATATAGACATATAGCAAGATCTAGAAATTTAGGGTTTATTTGGAGGTTATTAAAAATTTAAGAAAAAATGGTACTTTTAAAAAAAAACTTCTGATTGTAATTTAGTTTTTCGTTTAGGTTATATTGGTGTAAAAAAAAAGTTAAGCACAAAATTAGTAGTTTTTTTAGTACTGACATTTGATAGGTTTATGTTTTGGGTACTGGTGTTAGACAGGTTTAGGGTACTAGTGTTAGATAGGTTTATGTTTTTGGTACTGGTATTTGTTGGTTTATGTTTTTGGTACTGGCATTTGATAGATTTATGTTTTTGGTACTGGCATTTGATAGGTTTATGTTTTTGGTACAGGCATTTGATAGGTTTATGTTTTTGGTACTGGTATTTGATAGGTTTATGTTTTAGTGCTGGTATTTGATAGTTTTATGTTTTAGTGCTGGTCTATGCAAATTGAATCACTGACCTCTAACACCCAGATTACAGACAGCACACCTCAGGGCTGTGTATGAACAATGTGTACACTGGGCTCCCTTCACATCTTCATGACAGTTCCAACATGAAACAGGAAACTCTATAGAGAAATTAAACCAAGGCTATCACATGAACTTTTTTGTATCAGCTATGGGAGGAGAAATGAATTTAAGAAAAATATTTTTTTACATTTCATTGGAAATAATTATCATTATGTTTAGACAAGTATCCTTAAAGAAAGAGTGGTCTGCAGAAAAAAGGATGCAGTTTTTTCTGTTTATTTAATTTAATTAATAATGGTAAACAACACTATCCATAGACTTTTTTCACTTTTCTAGACTTTATACACATCATAGCTGGGTAGGTTCAATATTTCATCCATCAAACACGAGAAGATTAGCAAGTGTGTGCTCCACCATAACATAATCTACTAAGCACATTTAAGTTTTTACAATAGTTTTTGTTCTTATTTCAGTGTATTGCATTAAATTAAAAAAAAAACAACCTAAGTCAGATATTTAGTGAACTTTTTGTTCTGCATCAATGCTATTGGTGTGTTTTAATATCAATGCTCTTTCATTCAACAATCCCCATTTGAAGAGTATGTTGGCATATGTCTTCTTTATATGTTCATAATGTTGTCTTAATTCTGGGGCTAACATTCTGTAATAAATATACATTTTTACTATCTAAGAGATCTGAAAGTTAAAGGATAACAGAAAAGAATTACAGGTATATAAATGAATATACCAAATTAAAACTGGTCTTTTCAGAGTTAAAATAACCAGTTAGTAACATCACAAGGAAAGGCAAGTAGGGACTGGATTGCTCATATAATTAACCAACACTGAAAGAAAGAACCCCACCCTATTACCATAGAAGTAAAACACTTCAGAACACCAATCTCAGATCAATGTCATAAAGGGAAGTAATACTGAAAGAGATGGCATGATGGGGGACTATTGAGAGAACTTAGAAGCCCCAATCCCTGGGAAGCCAACAGACAAGTTATGTGGGTCCAAACAAGATAACTAAAACAACATCCATACATACTTTCAGTGGCGTGCAGAGGGGGGGGGGGCGGAGGGGGCCCAGGCCCCGGGCAGCCACATCAAAGGGGCATCCAAAGAGGGTAAAAAAATGATTTTTTTTTTTTAAATTTTTAATTTTTTTTTTTTTTTTTTTTTTTTTTTTTTTTTTTTTTAGGAAAGCTAAATGTCTATTAAGGTTTGTCTACCTAGGCAGAATTATCAAATTATCACAATTTGCCGAATTCACCGAAATGTGTATATACAATCAACACATGGCACTGATATAGTCATCGTACTGTCCGTGTCGTACAACCTTCAGGGAGAAAGGGGCATCGGTGAAGGGTAGTGGTGTAGTAGTCATTGATATTCCCCGAATAAATGTATGCAGTCTTTCAATTAATAGAGTATCTGATACTTGTGTAGGTAGGGGCATCTTTTAGAGAACACGCCCATAATCATTTTATACACTTGTGGTCATCCATAGAGTATTAAAGCCCATGATTATAATTTACACACGGTAGGGGCATCTTTTAGAGAACACGCCCATAATCATTTGATACACTTGTGGTCATCCATAGAGTATTAAAGCACATGATTATAATTTACACACTGTAGGGGCATCTTTTAGAGAACACGCCCATAATCAATTTATACACTTGTGGTCATCCATTGAGTATTAAAGCCCATGATTATAATTTACACACTGTAGGGGCATCTTTTAGAGAACACGCCCATAATCATTTTATACTTTGTGGTCATCCATAAAGTATTAAAGCCCATGATTATAATTTACACACTGTAGGGGCATCTTTAATGTAATTTGCTTATATTCATCATAATACTTTTGAAGGGCATCCAAACAGTAATTATGCCCCCATTCATTTTATATATCGTCAGGGCAACTTTAAAGTAATTTACTTGTATTCACGTTTGTATTTATATAATTACAGCAATTATGCCCATATTCGTTTATATATTATCGGATATTTATTATGCTTATATTCATTATTGAATGTCTGAAAGGCATCCCTACAGTAATTATGCCCTTGTTCGCTTCATATTTTATCGGGCATCTTTATTATGTTTCTATTCATTGCATAATGTTTGTAGGGCATCCTTATTCATTTTGATGGACGTAACGGCATTCGTAGACTGATTAAGCGCACATCCTCTTGGTTTTTTCTTATTCTAATGATATTCTTTATTCATGGCCATTTGGATTTTTGTGTACGGTTAAATACAAACTTTCAAGTCCGTACTGTTTTGATACACTGGGCCGGGCCGAGTTAACTTCATTCTAAAGTTGTCCTTAAGTCTCACACTTCTTAATTACCGGCATTCGCGGCCGCCCGGTCGTACTGTCCAAAAACACATAAATAAGGTGTAGCTGGCTGTCACTTGTTCCCCCCCCCCCCTCACTTTAGGCACAAACCTTCTATTGTAAGACCGGTAATGTAATACCTAGACGCTCTATTGGCACTGCCAGAGATCCAGTAATGTAGTACTCGAATCTGGAGACTTTTTTTTGGGATGTTTCATCCCATAGCCATATATTTAAATACACAGTCTGCGTGATCTTTCACCTCCCCCCCCCCAACTTTCACCCACCCCAAAGCCAAAGCATCTACTGTCACCCACCCCTAAACCCC
Organism: Physella acuta; assembly: GCF_028476545.2. Taxonomy (NCBI): domain Eukaryota; kingdom Metazoa; phylum Mollusca; class Gastropoda; family Physidae; genus Physella; species Physella acuta. Next base: position 88,467 of record NW_026732243.1, read on the forward strand.
ACACTACTGAGCGTTCTTATTACATTTGAGAGACATTTCTCTTGGATTCTATAGCCGAAAACTGTGTTTTTCCCACAATTCGAACTAATTATATAAAGTGTCCAAATCTGTCAATGTTTTCCTATTTGTTTTAATTTTAACCACTAATGCTTGTTGATATTGTAATTTCTCTAAAATTGTGTGCTTACTAACACTGTCTCTTTATATAATATACCTAAACGCAAGACTTTTATTCTAACCACTGGCCATTGAGCGAACAATTTAAACCACTTTATTGCATTAGAGCGATTTTCGAATAATTTATTTTATTTTTGCTTGTGATTAAAAGGGCATTTGCAGATGAAGTAAGCCCGTATTATTTTTAGATAACTTGTAGGGGCACCCAAGAGAATTTATTCGGTTTTGATGCATATGAATATACAAAACAATAAGAATGTCCGTATTGTTTCTGAGACACTGTAAGGACACCCTCAAGAATAAGCATCAACAGATCTTTAATATACATTGTAGTGATATCATTTCAAACAATTGTGCCCATTTTATTTTTTATCAATTGTAGGGCATACTAAAAATTGTGTTAAAGTATTTTAATGCAAAGTAAAGTTATCTGTAAAGTAAATGGGCGCTTAAATAGAACTGATGTTATAAATAGTAGAGCCACCTGTAAAGTAAGTGAGTCCACGTTGATTTGATGAATTGTGGGAGTTATAACGACCCTGGTAGCCGTTACTGGATTAATTCCCACACAGGGTTTGCATATGAATACTTGGGGCCTAGAGCCGACCATTAAGTGCGGGCCCCAAGTTTAGCGATACTAAAATTCTATCAAACATCGACAATGCGCACAAGCAGAAATCGCTGTGCTCTATGACTAGAATCGATATTTTCTCAATGTATCGAGTTAAGACGAGACGCTTTATTCCTACGTATCCGACTACTTCGACGTACGAGACAAGACTAGCATTTTTTAGGTCCGTAACTAGTACAGGCATCCAAAAAAAATACACCTACATTGGTCAGAATACAATAGGGTATCCCAAATTTACATACCAGGTACAAGGGGGTGGAGGCGGAGGGGGGGGGGGGGAAGGGCTCACTCAATCGACCCATCGCCGGCCACCAAACAATCACCCGGCGACCGTGTTTCTCTTCCCTGCACATGAGATGTGCTAATGTGTTTCTAAAAAATACAGCATTGTTCAAGTTCGAGATGGGGAGGGGGGTAACTCACTAGGCCTAACATCAACCGTGGCCTCAGTCGTAGCAATAAACAATGGCGAACTTTGACCTTTTAGTTTTTTTCCAATTTAATTCAACGGTGACCGCAGCCCGACCCCGGTAGGGTAATGGAAACTGTAAACTCTTTTGTTGGGCTTGGCATATAGCCCCCCCCCCCCGCCCAACATCCGGCATGTCCCCCAAACTGTTTTCTCCCTCCCCGAATGAGTCAGTCATTCTTTTGGATATATATGCATGGAGTCTTCTCAAGAGTTCAGCTCAGTCAATTTTTTAAAATGCTTTTCTATTCGTATTCTGATTAATAACATAATGTGTGTTATAATTTATCGTCAATTGTAGGGCTACTAACGCTTTAAACACCGTAATTTATATATATATATATATATATATATATATATATATATATATATATATATATATATATATATATATATATATATACAATTTATGGGGGCATCTTCCTTTGGGTTTGCCCCGGGCAGCAACATAGCTCTGCACGCCACTGCATACTTTCAGTATTAATTTGACATTCGAGCATAATTTCTGCTATTAGTATTAATCTGACATCCCTACATACTTGCTGTTGTTGCGATGTTGTGAGATCTCTTTCTCCAGAACACGGTCCTTTGGATCTTTATCCTCAACAATCTTGAACTCGTCATACGACTCTGACCAACTGAATGACCGTTTACTTTTGATCATGGCTAATGAATAAACACACCCATTGTTTTAGTACATAACCTACTGTAAGTAAACAACTCTAAAGCTCCTTTAAGGTATTTGAAAAATCTTGAATTTTTAAAATTAATAAGCCTCTTTAGTCTTTACCATAACAAAAGCCAGTCTAAAAGTGAAACAAAATAATTCATGCTATTTTAAAATCAGTTCTTAACTATCAACAAGCCAGGTGCAAGATGTCTTTCATTCTCACCCATGTTTATTTCAACATTCCAGTTGATTTAAAAATATGCATTTTATTAAATACACAATTCTAAAACAAGAACTTAAAGTTCAGTCCAACTAATTAGGCTACAACTCAGTAAAATAGTTTTAAAATAAAAATCTAGTTAGGAATAAAGGGTATAATGGCTAATTGTTTTGTTGTAAAAATAAGCAATTTACTAGATAAGCAAAAACATTTTTAATAGGAATCTGCACTACCATTAAGTCTGTACAGGAGATTTACACTAAGGATTAGAAGCTAAACCAATTAAGTCATGACATAAGTAATATAAACTAAATGTCAAAATCTTGTTAGTTAACTTTTAACAAGTAGTTAAATTAAAAAAAACAACAACAGGAAACAGAAAATTAAACCCAAATTAAAACTGCAAATCAGCATTCAGTTACTGCAAGTTCAACAAGTAATCTTAAAATTCAACAAGACTGGGTTTTTTGTTATGGGGTCATCCATAAATGACGTCACACTCGTAGGGGGGATGGGGGGTCCGTAATTTTGTGACGATGTGTGATGAGGGGGAGGGGGGGGGGGGTCAGATGTTGCGACGTCACATTTTTGCATTATAAAAAAGCAATGTTAGAAAACGAATTTTAGACGTTATTTCGCGTTTTAGATAACTGTTTTAATAAATTGTAATAGTTTAGACAAGATTTTGGAAAAATATCAATGTTTTAAAAAAATTCAACTGCAATTTTGAGGGGGGTTGTAGGTTGAGGTGTGACGTCATTTTAGGGGGGGGGGGTCTGGCTTTTTGTGACGAAGTGTGACGGAGGGGAGGGGGGGAGGTAAAAATCGTCAAAAAAGCGTGACGTCATTTATGGATGACCCCTATCTTATAGTTATATACAGTACACAATTCTATTAGGAATAGTTAAGTAACATTAATTGCAAATATTGAATTCAATCTAGTTAAACATTTTTTGGGGTTAAAGAAAAAAAAAATTAAATTGTTAAAGGGATTATTTCAGTTATTTTATACTAAATTTTCATAATAAATTCACATATGTACCACAACTTCATATATTATGTACATAAAATGCCAGAAAAGATAAAAGTCTACTTGTTTAAGTTAGATACTAAAATATCTACAATTTCTGAGATTGCCATGAACTGATAAGGCTACCTTATAAAGGCAAAGAGCCAAGTTTATACAAGTTCAGTAACAGGGTAGTATTGTCAAATAAAGGTTAAGGAGAAAGGTGGGTGGGTAAATATGGTATGGGTTAAATGTATTATCTTAAAGAGACATGCACAGATTTAGCTTTGGACATAGATTTCCTGATTACATTATTGATTAAGCAAGTTCAAGAAGTAACTCTTCTTATAAGAGTATTAAAAAAGCAATTTGAATGAATACACAAGTATTTTCCCACGTTTTCTTTAACTTGCTTTCGCCTCTGTTTGTTTGTTTTTCCAATCAAATCTTGCGATCGAAATTTCGTGCACTTCCCAGTTAGCTAGCGCGCTGAAATTTTCAGGGAAGCTTTGTTTAGGATGACAATAGAATATTCAACTGTTATTATTACTAAATTGATCCATGGAAACATTTTATTGATCATTTTATACCCGTATATAATTGTACAAAAAACGTGGGGAAAAAGGGACATAACCCAGTAACTGTAATTTGATGAAAAGAAGGTTCGGTACTCTCCCTCTTTTTGCTTACTGAGTAGTTGTCACAACTGGTGGCCAGTATGGGGGAGACGATATGGTCGAGTGGTTGGGCACACGATTGCTAACCCGCTCGACACGGGTTCAAATCTATGTGTTCTAGTCAGTAACGTATTCACACTACGTGTTTTTTACGAGTTGTCTTTTTACGAGTTGTCTTCGTTTACCCAAAAAAAAAAAGTGAAAAGATAAAATCGATAGCAAGATTTCAATGCAAACAAACAGACAAAGACTAAAAAGTAGAAAATAATAATCATTAAAAAAGTTTTAAAAACCCACGTTTTCTGATTGAACTAAAAAGTAGAAAATAAATGCTATACATCACAATAATGCAAGCGATCACTCTACTATAAGCGATGAAAAACGTGGGGCGCCGTGATTTTCTTACAGTTTCTAATACTGTTGACTCTCTACAAGCTCCCTAATAAAAGTCAATAGTATTATCTAATCAATAGTAATATAACTTTTACTTCGGCGCCCCACGTTTTTCATCGCTTATAGTAGAGTGATCGCTTGCATTATTGTGATGTATAGCATTTATTTTCTACTTTTTAGTTCAATCAGAAAACGTGGGTTTTTAAAACTTTTTTAATGATTATTATTGCAATTACCAGTAAAAAGGTGTGTGATCAATACAGTGATCTAACCCATACCTATTACTATGTTAAAAAATAATCTTTAAAGAACACAAAGAAACAGTAGTTAATTAAAAGTTATGATCTGAACTTAAAGACCAGAATTTAGTTAAATGTAGGCTGTTATTCCGAGTGTTTTTCTATTGTATCGAAAAGCATGCTTTTATACAAACTCTGATTTTAAAAACTTTCATTATGCTGTAATACTTTAGCATTTATGATGATGATATATTAAATTTTGATTAAAGACAAAAACATTTTGTAAACACGAATAGTGTTAAACAATTTCATTATATTCTAAAGTAATTATTAATGTGTTTTGACATTTATAATTAAATTTGTAGATATATACATATTTATATTAAGAGAGTGATTATTTCCCCTATTTCACTTGTCTTAAATAATTTCCCAGGAATTATTATGTAAGAATTTTTTTTTACAAGAATTACAAAACAGATTGTGTTACGTTCATTGTTTTTGTTGTACTGTGTATATTTTTTTTTAGATTGATACAATTTTTGTTTTATCGGCCTACACTGTGTGTTTTTTCTTATTTCTTCAGAGTGCTACTTTCAATTTATTTTACATCATAGCGAAGAAATGAGATACAGCTAGTAATTATATATATATATGTATGTATATATATATATATATATATATATATATATATATATATATATATATATATATATATATATATATATATATATATATATATAATACACGTATATAGAACGTGTTAAAAATTTGGCGCCTTTTTTTGTTCTTTTTGCCCCCCCCCCTACAACGAAAACCTGGATATACACATTGTTGTGTGCTGACGAAGACCTTGGGTCAAAATGTCGATAGTACATATGTAACTATCTTTAACTTGTGAGGTAAGGGGGTCATCGATAAATGACGTCACGCTTTTTTTGGACGATTTTTACACCCCCCCCTCTACTCCGTCATACATCGTCACAAAAAACAGAAACATACCCCCACCCCCTAAAATGACGTCACACATCAGCCTACAACTCCCCCCTCAAAATTGCAGTTAAATTTTTCTTAAAATACGATATTTTTTCCAAAATTTTGTCTAAACTCAGCAGAGGCGTAGCGATCCTTCCCAGCGTCCGGGGACAAACTTTCGATTTGCACCCCCCTCTCAAGATTCCGATTTGCACCCCCCCCTCCTCAAACTTTCGATTAGCACCCCCCTCAAGCTTTCAATTTATTTTTCCAACCCATTTTGGCGCACCATCTAACCCTCCCTCCCCCTCGTCACACACCGTCACAAAATTACGGACCCCCCCTCCCCCATACGAGTGTGACGTCATTTATGGACGAGCCCTTAGTAATGCATACAAAAAAAAACAGACACACAAACACACAAACACACATACATTAATATATATATATATATATATAAATATATATATATATATATATATATATATATATATATATATATATATATATATATATATATATATATATAGATGTAACTAGTGTAGTTACTAAAGCCGATTAATAAGAACGCAATACAGTCTGTCAACTAAAGACATGACCAAGGCCAAACTGAACTGATGCAACAGAGGCAGGTGTTGTGACAGAAATAGAAACAGAAGTGCGGAGTTAATAGCTATGACAGAACCGATTACGAGTACAAGACAACTGCGTAGTGGGAGGCGAGATAATAGGACTGTACGGAGTTCATAGCTATGATGCAATGGATAGAACCGATTACGAATACAAGGCGACGAGTAGTAAGGGGGCGATATAATAAGACTGCACGACGAGAAGGCGCAGAACTGGAGTTGAAGACTGAACGGTAGAGACATGTTTTGATATGTTAGAATAGGTTTGGAAGCCAGAACTATGGACTCGTGTATTCTGATGTGTGAGAACTAGTGAGGACAGTGGGGGTCAGTTGATTCATTGAATTCTTGTGCAACATTGATGCATTGTTATGTGGAGCATTTCTTTTAATACATTTAATAAAGAGATAAATGTAAACCTGCACTTCCGAGTATCTGTATTGTGGTCGATGTTATGTGCCAGTTAAAGATAGTACCAGTAAATACACTCGGTAACATTTGGCGTTGTCGGCAGAGCTGGTAACATTTGGCACTGCGAGTACATACACTCGGTAACATTTGGCGCTGCGGGTAGCTGAATACACTCGGTAACATTTGGCGTTGTCGGTAGCCGAACTCAACTAGACCAGCCGTTAACGGCACCCATTGTCAACCTGTTCAAAAACTGTGTTTTGTGAGTGAATTCGGAAAATTGAGGAACGAGGAAAATTATTCATACATGAACGGTAGGAAAGGTCTTTTTATTTTTGAAGAAAATATATAAAAGGGAAAACTGAAATCAGAATCTAAAAAATTGAAAATAACAGATATGAGACACCTTTCATTATCATTCTGGCTTGGTGTCACATGCTCTTTTGCTGCTGCAAGCATGTGGCCCATTATACCCCTAGTTGTAGCACCAACTACCCTGGGGACAGCCATGGGCCTGACCACCAGCATCCAGATGATTGGCATTGGCATCTCCAACTTGGTTGTTGGACAAATACTAGGCAAAGATGACAGCCAAGATATAGATGTAACTCTTCGACACTGGAAATATGTAATGATCTTCCTTTTGGGCAACACTATCTGCTGCATGGCTGCAACATTTTTCCTTAATGTGAATGACAGACGCAAGAGTGGTATTTTAAATATCAGCAAAAAACAAAAACTCCTGCGGGCCCAACAATCTGAGCCAGATAAAGATAGCCCAGAGATAGGCGGCAGTGAAGAGGACCCTTTGCCTCCAGATGGACCAGGACAGAAAAAAATTAGAATGTCTAATTTGGACGAAAAGCCGATCCATATTGTGGTCCTGCCCAGAGAGTCCCACATAAACACATTTTATGGGGACGGTGATTCAACCCTAGCTAACAGATTCTATGAAGAGGTGAAAGCTGCCTGGGCCTCGAGATACATGTCACCAGAGGAAAGATTAAGGGTGTTGATGAGCAGTATAAGGGAGACGGTTAGGGCAGAGGTCAAATGCCACGATAAAGCCCTCCAAACAGACCCAGATAAGGTGCTAGATCTAATTGTGGAGACCTTTGGTGAGAGACGGTCGGGGTCCCAACTATTGTCGGTGTTCGTAAGTCTAAAACAGAGACTGGCGGAGAGTGTGATGGAATATTCACACCGAATGAACAGGGCCTTTGACGCTGTAAAAGGCAAAACACCCGACATAGATGCGCGACTGCTGAGGGATCTTTTTGTCGAAGGGTTAGCAGCCCCTATGTTAAGAAGAGAGTTGAAAGAGGAGGTGTACAAGGACCCACAGTTGACCTTCCTTCAGGTCAGGAACTCAGCGATCCGCAGGTCAGAGTATGAGGACGAATCGAACTGTTCGGTAGATAAAATCTCTGTGCCTGAACAAAAGCAAGCACCACCTACAGGGACCAGCACGATGGAAACCATGATGGCTCAACTGTTCCCTCACCTGGTTAAGGTGGACCAACGGTTGGAGAGGTTAGAAACTAGGTCAACAGCAGATAACCACGGCAAAAACTGGACAGGACATAGACAGGTTGGACGGCCGCGACCTGCAAATCCAGCACCCCAGTGGACAGCTGACGGTCAACCAATCTGCCTGTACTGCTCACAGCCCGGACATATTGCACGGTACTGTCCGGGGAAACGATCGCCCTCTGTAAGGCAGGTCCAGGCTACAGAGGGGCGAGGTTATGGCTTAAGAAACAAAATGGAACAAGTAATGAAAGAGTCTCAAACAAGACTTGAAGAGAAATTATCAGATATTGAAAAAGAACTTCAAATTACACAAGAAAAATTAAATTTGAAGCTTTCTGAACTTCAGAATTGTGAAACTAAGCTAAAAGATACTATAGCCTTGGTGGAAGAACTTAAGAATTCAAAAGACTTGTTAATAATAGAAAAAATGAACTGTGAAATGAACTTGGATGTTGAAAAGTTTCAAAAGAACAATTTGTTGGTAGAGAAAAATGATGATAAGGAGGAAATTGGTAGACTTAATAAAGAAATTCAAAGTCTAACCATGAAAATGGATAATGAAAAGGCTTGTGTGAGGTGTCAGCATGCGAAAATGCCAGTTGTCAAAATGAGACAGCCATCAGGACACCTACTGGCGACAAAACCCCTAGAGATTGTGGCTATGGACTTTACGTCGTTGGAGCAATCATCGGATGGGACGGAACATGTGTTGGTGATGACGGACGTATTCACCAAATGGACTGTCGTGGTGCCCACACGAGACCAGACGGCCAAAACAGTGGCAAAGGTCTTAATAGAACACTGGTTCATCAAATATGGCATACCAATACAATTACACTCTGACCAAGGAAGGGCCTTTGAGTCAGAAGTAATTAACCAACTGTGCAGCCACTACGGGATCAACAAATCTAGAACAATCACATATAATCCTAAAGGAAACGGACAGTGCGAGCGGTTTAACCGCAGCATGCATGATTTGCTGCGTACTCTAGAACCTGAACAGAAAAAACGTTGGCCTGATTTTCTCCCAGAGTTGGTATACCTATACAACTGCACCCCCCATGCCACAACAGGCCTTTCGCCACACATGTTACTGTTCGGAAGGGAGGCTCGACTCCCTCTTGACTTGTTCCTAAGAAAAAAGGAAAGCATGACTGGCTCATACACCGCACTGGAATATGTGAATGAACATATGAGACGAATTAGAGAAATGTACAGGGTGGTACAAGAAAGACTAGAACATGAAGCACGGCGAAGAGAACCGCTGGTACTGACAAAAGACCCGCCACTCCAACTAAACGACAAAGTATTACTATTACTGCGTAGCCACGCACTAGGCAGAAACAAAATCCACGACCTCTGGGGACAGGAGGTATGGCAAGTCGTGGAGATGCCTAAAGTAGCCGGTGGCCCCTTTAAAATAAGACCCACCAATCACACCAAACCGGATCGTTGGGCGAATATTGCTCAATTAAAGAAATATTGGAATAGTCAAGAAGAGCATTTACACTCAACGGAAACTAAGACAATTAGGGAACCAGAAACTTACACAGAAATTCACATACCCATCCCGGAACCATGTCACCATCAACAGCACAACAGCGATACACAAGTGAAGGACAACTGCAACAATGAGGATCTCGGTCCTCCCAGAAGCAGAGAGACAGTAGAACATCCGATAAGCGGTCCGCGGAGAAGTTTGAGGAACAGAAAAAGTACGAAATTTTTCGTCAGCAACCATCAATTCTTTCATGGTCGCGCTGGTATGAGAACGGACTGACCAAAAGCTATAGAAGTAAACTGGTGATGACACCAAAGAAAAAAAAACGGCGAGGGTGGATGTGAATTCTAGAACTGCTTTGTGTCTGAGGAATATGATGTAGACACATTTAGTATTTTGAAACAGGGATAACTGTCAATCTTGTAGGAATATGATGACACTGACAGGAAGTAGAACAGTAAATTTTTTTATGGTGTTGCGTTTGACATTGGTGAAGTGCACCTGCCAAACATTGTTTGTGGTTGAAAACACTCAAAAAAGGCGGGGGTGGATGTAACTAGTGTAGTTACTAAAGCCGATTAATAAGAACGCAATACAGTCTGTCAACTAAAGACATGACCAAGGCCAAACTGAACTGATGCAACAGAGGCAGGTGTTGTGACAGAAATAGAAACAGAAGTGCGGAGTTAATAGCTATGACAGAACCGATTACGAGTACAAGACAACTGCGTAGTGGGAGGCGAGATAATAGGACTGTACGGAGTTCATAGCTATGATGCAATGGATAGAACCGATTACGAATACAAGGCGACGAGTAGTAAGGGGGCGATATAATAAGACTGCACGACGAGAAGGCGCAGAACTGGAGTTGAAGACTGAACGGTAGAGACATGTTTTGATATGTTAGAATAGGTTTGGAAGCCAGAACTATGGACTCGTGTATTCTGATGTGTGAGAACTAGTGAGGACAGTGGGGGTCAGTTGATTCATTGAATTCTTGTGCAACATTGATGCATTGTTATGTGGAGCATTTCTTTTAATACATTTAATAAAGAGATAAATGTAAACCTGCACTTCCGAGTATCTGTATTGTGGTCGATGTTATGTGCCAGTTAAAGATAGTACCAGTAAATACACTCGGTAACATTTGGCGTTGTCGGCAGAGCTGGTAACATTTGGCACTGCGAGTACATACACTCGGTAACATTTGGCGCTGCGGGTAGCTGAATACACTCGGTAACATTTGGCGTTGTCGGTAGCCGAACTCAACTAGACCAGCCGTTAACGGCACCCATTGTCAACCTGTTCAAAAACTGTGTTTTGTGAGTGAATTTGGAAAATTGAGGAACGAGGAAAATTATTCATACATGAACGGTAGGAAAGGTCTTTTTATTTTTGAAGAAAATATATAAAAGGGAAAACTGAAATCAGAATCTAAAAAATTGAAAATAACAGATATGAGACACCTTTCATTATCATTCTGGCTTGGTGTCACATGCTCTTTTGCTGCTGCAAGCATGTGGCCCATTATACCCCTGCGGGTAGCTGAATACACTCGGTAACACACACACACACATATATATATATATATATATATATATATATATATATATATATATATATATATATATATATATATATATACCAAATCCAAAATAAAGATCATAAAATTGAAACAAAAATGTTGGCGGCTCTTAAAAAACTGGGAAATTAAAAAAAAATTGTCACTTTTGGCTCTTTGGTCTCAAAAGGTTGCCGACCCCTGACCTAAAGGCCTTCAGATTCAAACTTGTAATTTCAGAACAATTTGAGAGCAAACTTGGACCTCGAGTGTGTTATCGACCCCCGAAAGCGTTTCTTCCAGACTTTTTTCTCCGTGGGGGTGGGGTGGGGGTGGACACTTGAAATTTGCAAATATTTCTATATAAATTATATTTCGTGGGGGGGGGGTAGACGTTCTTCGGGAGGGCGCGCCCCCTCCCCGAAGAGATGCCTTAAAGAAACTCTGGCCCCCGAACTGATATTTCATAGTTAATGCGGCCCTCGGACTGAAAAGTTTGGAGACCCCTGTTCTACACTAAAGCTCAACACACTCAAGAAGTAACTACCGGGGATGGGGGTTGCTCTAAGAAGGATTTCGCATCGTTTTTTTAAAAAATCATTTGAGCTAGTTTTCGTTTTTATTCCTGTGTACTATACTGGGGTGATTCGAAAAGCGGATACTGTGGTTGCACTACTCGCAATGTGTTGAGGCCGCTCCCGCTGGAAGACGCTGGCGAAGTTCTACTAAGCTTAGACCGCTGCGACATCTCGTGAGTTCTCGCGCTGCCCGAGAGCTTGCTTTTTATGCAGAGCAAGACACCGACATATTTAGCAGGTCTGAAGCTTGTTCGGGGCGGCGACCGTATTTCTTGTGTGCGGTGTATTGTGGCTTGGTCAGTTTTTCGTCCTTCTTGGATATTTTTTTTTTATGATCGGGATTTTTGAGTTTGGGTCAACGATCGCCCCGGGGGTCAGTTGTTTGTTTTTTCACAGTTTGATCTGCTAGCGTGGTAGTGGTAACCACGGCGCTAGCGGAGGGCTAGACAAGGAGTCGGGCAGGTGCGTCGTGCCGGTCTCTCGGTCGCAACATTCGCCATCATAGCCATGGGTTGTACTCTGAGTGCCGAGGAACGGGCCGCCATGGAGCGGAGCAAGGCCATCGAGAAAAACTTAAAAGAAGATGGCATGCAAGCAGCCAAGGATATAAAACTTCTACTTTTAGGTGAGTGAGCAAACATTATTTTCTCATTCCAACAACTCTCCCCCCTCTCCCTTTCCTCTCAGCTTGCTATCACACATCTTCCCCGCTCTTCAAGTCTGGCGTTAAAATTAAACCTAAAAACATGCAAGTTTTTTAAAAAAAAGATATATTGAATGGAATTTGTACCCAGTGAGTATTGGTTGTACAGATGGAACCAGTTTCTATATGCGCCTATCCCACGGTCGTTTCCTCCATCGACGTTGTACAGGCGGGGCATGTATCAGTGGCGGAACTAGAAAAAATGGGCCACCCCGCAAAATTTTTTTTTCGGGCCCCCCATATATGTATATATATATATATATATATATATATATATATATATATATATATATATATATATATATATATATATATATAAACACACAATACGAACATAGGATACTCATTTCTGGCCTGATCGGGTCATGTGTATCAGTGGCGGAACTAGAAAAAAAGCCCCCCCCCCCCGAAGAATTTTTTTGGGCCCCTATATATATATATATATATATATATATATATATATATATATATATATATATATATATATATATATATATATATATATATATATATATATATATATATTTAGATAGATATAGATATAGATATAGATAGATATAGATAGATATTATATATATATATATATATATATATATATATATATATATATATATATATATATATATATATATATATATATATATATATATATATATATATATATATATATATATATATATATATATATATATATATATATATATATATATATATATATATATATATGTATATAAAACAAGGTTCGCTCTCAATTTAAAAAAAATTCCATCTGGTACACGAATAAATCAGAGGTTTTCCAACACACGAGCTGGCCCCTTTCTAAATCTAGTCCAACACACCAAACTGAGGCTTTCATCAAAACGTTACTAACCGTGTGCCCTGTTTTCCAGAAGTTGAATTAAATGTTAACAATGTCGGCAGTTCATTTCTTGGATCTTAGGGCGCGGGTTTGTCCACACTACCAACTAGACACGCCAAGGCATGCTGTAAATCCCTCGGCGACGGCCCAGGTGTCAGGGGAGTCACGGGGCTCTTGGAGCTACCGGTTACATTACTGCACGGGTGATGGGTGTGACACATTGTTTCTTCCGGCAGAGCTCCCCCCCCTCCCCTCCCCCGAAAACAGTCTACCCTGGAAGAAACATTGGTGCGAGACCTAATTAGATTTAGTCATCGAGTGTAGTAGCGAGACTTATTCCTAGTGTTGTGGGAACTTTTAAACGACTGTTTGTGGAGGCCAACTTGCTCATATGTGATGCGCTCAGGATGACACTGACGCCAGTTGTATTCAAGTAGTAACCTCATCCGCTTATGCAGGATCACGGGGCGCTAAATCACATATTTCCGTTAGGAGTCCCCACTCAAATATGTACAAATGTTAGGCCTATGACAGAAACCTTTGCGGGGCTGTACTCAACAGCTTCCGAAGTTTTCATGGCGATTGGGTGAATGATGCAGTAATGCATAATAATAATAGAGTGAAAAATGTTTTTCACATGTACAACTGTATGTGGCCAGGTCACGCGTTGGAAAACCTTCTGATTTAGGGGAGGGGGGGGGGGGATTAACAAAAAGCCAGACCCTCACACACCCCCACCTCAATGACTATTAATAATGTTCAATTAATTCTAAACGTTCTAATTAATTTCTAAATAATTATATAAAAAATAATCTTACCTGCCCTGTTTTGTGAATTAGATGTGCCTAATACTATGAAAGTAAATTAATATGTGTTGACTAGATCTAGTGCTGTCTAGTGTCTGACAAAATGTGCTGAAGTGGTGAATCGTACGGTTAGGAAGTAGTTGATAAACAATACATTTATCTCCTCGATACTTGTGAGGTTGAGAAAGATGGATGGGATAGGGGTCGGCTCGGGAAAAAACTTGAAAGGGACAACAAAACGCCTTGATCTATGTACGCCAGCATCGCCCATTGTAAAACTTACTCAGGGGAGATAATTTGAAGTATAGGCCTTAAAAGTTTACTATATTTCTTGTAAAATCAAAAACAAGTAAACGTATATAAAACTGAAGTTTCTAGTATTATATTATTTTTTAAAAATTATTTGTACGATACAAGATAGTACAGGATACAAATTCAACCACTATCACAAACACATATTAACATTGAAAAATGTACAATGGATTTCGGGTCCCCTACCAATGCCGCAAATAAGAACCGCGCATCATGAAAGTATTGAAAGCCCACTTCATATGTAGCGGCTTTTCGTGCTATGGACTTTGTTGTTTTTTTAAAAAGAATTTTGCCGGCGACAGCGTGTGTTTGATTGTAGGGAAAATAGAACTCGGCCTTGACGATGGTTAAAAAATACAACTATAAATAACTGTTTTAAATATGTAAAGAATTTGTCGACAATTTTTTAACCCCCTTTTTGGTCCCCATCCCCTGCCCCATCCGCCACAGTATACTTTGGAGGATCGGTCAAACAGTTACGTGTCCTCTATTTAGCTATCAAAGGGAGGGGGGGGGGCAACGAGTCAAAGAAGTCATTCAAAATTTGAAGAGTTGCCTATATTTTACACTGTAGTTTGTGTAATGGATTTTATCTTTTGCGGAAGAGCGTGGTATAGTGACTGTAAAATAAAGATAATCGTACCGCAGCTACAGTGTTTTTCTTTTACAAACCAAATATTAAGGCAAAAATTAAATTCAAAATTTAAAAAAAAAAAATTTGGTCAGCCGTGGGCCCCTAAACGGCCTTCCCTCCCCCCCCCCCGCGCATTGCGGGGTCTGGCGTGACTGTAGTTCCGCCCCTGTTCATCAGGTAAATGAACAACTACTGACCAGTGTCTTTAACAAAATGTGCAGAAGTGGTCAGTTTACAGTTCGTAGACGGTTCGTTAATCTATGCATTACATCTTATTGTAAGAGTAAGGGTGTGGTGAGGGGTAGAAGTGAGAGGTAGGGGGGAGGGGAGGGGAGAGAGTTGGGAAGGGAAGGGGACAAGAAAGCGCCGATAAACATCTACATCAATAGTGCCGACTTTTTCCGATCGTCTAGAAGACCAGGATAGTCGCCTCGCCGCAACATTTCCCCAGCCCGATTCAAAGCTTACCGGCACAGTCAAATTTCAGATGCTTCGTCTTTGAAGTTGTCTATATGTCTGGCGGTCTCTCGAGCTATAGTCAGTGCATTTTTCTCAAAGACGTTTGCCGACTATCGTGTTTGTTTGTAACTGTAGAAGAAAGATAACTCGACCTCCACCTAATTTTTTTATTTTTTTTATTTTTTTTTAAATAATTTAGCCAGGATTTTTGGGCCCCCAATTGGTCTGGGCCCCCCCGCATTGCGGGGTCTGGCGGCACTGTAGTTCCGCCCCTGGCATGTATCAAGCTTGAGTTTAGCCTAGCTGGACACAAAAATCAATGCGACTAATCGATGCTCGTGCTTCTAGTGTGTGCACGGAGTGAGGGAGAGATTTAGGTTCAGTGGTGGGTGGGGACGGAGAGGAAGGGGGTGGGCAGATTTGGATTTGGTGTGTGTGTGGGGGGGGGGGGGAGGGGGAGAAGTTTGTGTTTCGTCTAAGGGGTCGGGGGTTGCAGGGTGGGGGAAAGGTCAGGTGTGGGTGTTTTGGGGCGGGGAAGAAGACGTGTTTATTGCAGTGGCGTAGCGAGGTCGGGTGTCACCCGGTGCGGCACTTAATGGTGTCACCCTCCCCCCCCCAGAGGCATAGAGACCCTTCCCAGGGACAAACTTTCAAATTTTCGATTTGCAACCCCCCCTCAAACTTTCGATTTGCACCCCCCTCAAGTTTTCGATTTGCACCCCCCCCCCCTCAAGTTTTCGATTTGCACCCCCCCCCCCCCTCAAACTTTCGATTTGCACCCCCTCTCAAGTTTTCGTTTTGCACCCCCCGCCCTCAAACTTTCGATTTGCACCCCCCCCCCCCTCGAGTTTTTCTCTATATATTTTGCTATTTTTTGCCTTGGTGTCACCCCCTAAATGGTGTCACCCGGTGCGATCCGCACCCCCCGCCCCCCCTCGCTACGCCCCTGGTTTATTGTTTGGTGTTTCTTGAGGGAGGGGTCATGTTTAGTGTTTATGAGGAGGGGGTCATGTTTCGTTTATGACGAGAGGGATCTGGTTAAATTATAAGGAGTGGGGTTTTGTTAAGTTTATGACGAAAGGGTTCATCATAGTTCATGTTTATTGTCTATGACGAGAGGGGTTATGTTTAGTGTTTATGCCGAGAGGGGTCTTGTTAAATGTTTATAAGGAGAGGGGTCATGTTAAGTTTATGACGAAAGGGGTCTTGTTAAATGTTTATAAGGAGAGGGGTCATGTTAAGTTTATGACGAAAGGGTTCATGTTTATTGTCTATGACGAGAGGGGTTATGTTTAGAATTTATGACGAGAGGGGTCATGTTTAGTTGATTTTCTTTACATAAGGGGTCAGTTATTCTTATTAGACTGGTTAGGATTAGTGTCTATGATCTGGAGTGAGTTCGGGTAAACTATCTGTGACCGGATAAGTTTAGATTAGGTTAATAGCACTAATTTAGTTTAGTCTTTCTGGTGGAAGTGGGTTAGAGATATCGTGTACAATGAAATGGGTTAGTTTTAGAGTATACAGTGTCGATGTTAGGTTTAAAGTTTTCGATAAACGGAGTTAGCTCTCGTGTAATTGATGATACCACCACACACAGACATGCAGACAGAGATAGGCATGGTGTAAAGGGTACGGTTTATGGTGGGTGAAAGGTCAGGTTTATTGTTGTGGAGGGTGAGGTGTCAGGTGCAGTGTTTTGGTTAGTGGAGGTCAGGTCAGGTTAGAGGGGAGGTCAGATTCATTGGTGAGCTTTTTTTTTATTTGTTTGTTTTAGTATGGCTTAGCATAGACGACTGTGTGTTTGGGCGTATTGTTATAGAAAAAAAAAGCGGCTTATGAATGGGGAAAGACTTGGTAACAGTGTGTAATCGTATCTGACAATACCAAAGGGAAGTAATGCTCAATGACTGTAGAGGTAACTCACGTAAAAAGTGTATCTATTTGGACCGAGGTGTCTATATGTTTGGACCGAGGTGTCCATATGTTTGGGCCGAGGTGTCTATATGTTTGGGCCGAGGTATCCATATGTTTGGACCGAGGTGTCCATATGTTTGGGCCGAGGTGTCTATATGTTTGGGCCGAGGTATCCATATGTTTGGGCCGAGGTGTCTATATGTTTGGGCCGAGGTATCCATATGTTTGGACCGAGGTGTCCATATGTTTGGGCCGAGGTGTCCATATGTTTGGGCCGAGGTGTCTATATGTTTAGGCCGAGGTATCCATATGTTTGCACCGAGGTGTCCATATGTTTGGGCCGAGGTGTCTATATGTTTGGGCCGAGGTGTCCATATGTTTGGATCGAAGTGTCCATATGTTTGGACCGAGGTGTCCATATGTTTGGACCGAGGTGTCCATATGTTTGGACCGATGGGTCAGCAGAAGAAAAAAAATCGAATGTCCGTTCTCATGAATATGCATGTTGTGTCTCGCTGCGGAATCTGCAGTCCACCGTGGAAGGGTGTGGGGGGGGGGGGGGGAGTGTTTACTCACTCTGATGGATTTAAAAAGGGATGTGTGGACTGAGGCTACGCAGACAACATGTAAAGATAACGATGCTGTCAATAAAGAAAAAGCTTACTGTATCAAATCCCCCTGAGATGGTACTCTAGAACAGGGGTCTCCAAACTTTTCAGACCGAGGAATGCATTAACTATCAAATTTCAGTTCGGGGGCCAGTTTCTTTCAGGCATGTCTTTGAGTTCTGTGGGCAAAGTTCCTCAGCCATCAGCAACAAACGTTTTTTCCTTAGACAAAAAGATCTCCGCGGGCCGGATGAGAAGTGTCCATAGGTGGTTTGACCACATGTGTTTTCTCAGCAGAGGGTCTTTGATCACAGGTGGTCTATCAACTGGTGTTTGATCACAAGCGCTGCGTCCGGCTTTGATCATAGGTGTTTTGTCCATATAGGGTCTTTGATCTCAGGTGGTTTGTCTACATAGGGTCTTTGATCTCAGGTGGTTTGTCCAATGCTGTCCATATATGGTAAGGATTTATTTTAAAAGTTGCTAAATTATATTTTAAATTTCGACAAGATGTAATAATATGTTAAATCATCATGAATAAATACAAGTCATCTAAACTACTCTATGTCAAAACCATGGACATATGGTCAAACAGATGTAAGCCCTGCTAGGGGGGGGGGATACCTAAAATCTACCCTTCTAGGTTTAACTAACTAATCTGTCCGGTCAGTGCAACCGTGGTAGAACCCACAGTGGTTAAACCCTAACCTTAGTCTAAATAATAAGCTACTAAAATAAAACAAAAACTTTTACAGTTAATAAAATTTATTGCATGGAACCAAAAGTTATAAAAAAGAATAGATAAAACTGACACAAAACAGAACCAAACGAAACAAACTTTTTACATCAAACAAAACATTACGTTTGACCATTTGCTGGTGTTGCGCCGACTTATGATGTCTAGGATGGTCCAGGCCCTGACACACAGAAACCTCCCTTCATCCATTCTCGACATCCAAAAGTCCACACCAAACAAAACACTACGTAAAACCACTACGTACTATACATTACGTAGAACACAATACGTACACAACAAACTTTTTACAAACAAAACAATTCATATATAACAAAACAATTCATTAATAACAAAACAATTCATATATAACAAAACAATTCATTAATAACAAAACAATTCATATATAACAAAACACCCAGCCAAGTTGCACAAGCAACCTCACTGGAAGGGGGGGGGGGAAGAGAAAAAGAAAAGGAAAACTTAAGAAAAATGCATGGTAATTGCAGATATATACATAAATATATACACAAGTTCAAAATGCTACCTACTACTACTATCTAGCTAAAGCCTCGAGTAAAACTAATCCTTACTATACAATTCTAAAAGCAATTCTCAAAAACAACTAACCACTGTCCAAAGAAGAACTAGCAACTTAAAAATAACGTGTAAACAAATTCATCGTAGAACCAATCTTTCCTACACAAGGAAGCCCGAAGCCATTGGTCTACATAAACAATATCCATATTGATAACATTAAAGTTAACACACTCCGCTAAGGCCCCAATGAAGGCAGACACAAAGCAAGCGATACTCAACATGACGTTGCACGAAACAGCACACACATTAATTTTAAACAACCTAAAACTCGAGGCAACTAAAATATACTAATCTAATTACTGCCTAAAACAACTGACTATTGACTAAGCCAATCCTAGTCAATAACACATCATAAAACAATCAAGTAAATGCACACACGCATTCACACTAGTTTAGGAAACACTCCTAAACATACTGGCCTAAACCACGTGGTCCGAAACACGCCACGGGTTTAGAAAACACCAAAAATACATTTTAATTCAAAATAACAGAATAACACACCACGTGCATACCAGACATGCCGATGCTCACTATCTCGTTTTAGACGAAAATGAAAGAAAACGAGAAACATCGACAGTCGCATTCATACAAATCACATAAAGATAAAGTATAAAAAAACAAATACCTCCACGTGTGCGGTGCGCCACGCAGAAACCTGACCCGACCTACATCTCGCCGTGGGTCAAAAAGAGGGAGAAAATCGTCCGACCGGTTAATTTATACTGTCCGCTTCGGACGGAAGGGGACCCCGTGTCTGATCCCCATAGGACCACCATGCACTCGCAGATTCGCAACAAATATATTAATACAAAATAAATAATCCATTCACCCGCTCACATTCACCCCTTTTTAAAATCTTACAGACCCTGTAAGACAAAATGCATATAACAATCTTAAAATAAAACATGCACCCATCTCTCACACCAAGCCTATAAGCTTGAATGCAAAAAAACAATGTACAATAACATTAATCTTGCGTCTCTGTGCTTCCTAAAAAAAACTCAAGGCACCAAGATAGTGGTCCCTTCACTGAGTACTAGTCCTGTCGGTCGTTCATCCGGAAGGGCAAGGGTCAGGCTAGACCCGCCCGCTACATGGTCCTATTGTCAAAGCTCCGCTGTGGTCAAACCCCCTATGGTCAAACCCCCTATGGTCAAAGCACCTGTGGTCAATTAGGTGCTTTGACCATAGGGGGTAATGTAACTGTTACAATTTTTCTTTGTGGTGCTGCCTCCTTCTTTCTTCTTCTTCATTCTTAATTGTAATATTGGAAAAGATTTCCTCCAACACAGTTACGTATTACATGTCAACTTGTTATGCACCATATCAGAGACGTAGCGATGGTGAGGGGGGGGGGGAAAGGGGGGGACGACATACTTCCCCGGACGCCGACCTTAGTGGGCGCCAAAATGGGTTGTAAAAACAAATTAAAATGTCATTTTAGCTGCATTTTTTGCAGTTTGAAAGGGGGGGGGGGAGGGGTGTGTAAATCGAAAGCTTGTCCCCGGGCGCCATATAGGCCGTTGACTCCGATTTCAGCCTGCTTTTATTTTCGGATTAGCTTCAATAGCCTTTGTCCAACCATGAACAAACTTCAAGGCAGGAGTTGTTTGATAGTGGTGTTGGCCCGGTGGTTCGAACTCGGGACTATCCGGTTTAGGAACCAACAGCTTTACTGACCCGACCACGATATATATATATATATATATATATATATATATATATATATATATATATATATATATATATATATATATATATATATTTATATATATATATGTGTGTGTGTGTGTGAGCTATGATTGCCTCTCCATTGAAATAGGAAATGTCAGAGTAAGCCCGCTAGTACACGCCGGTAGGAGCTAATGACTTCGCGAATGTTGAACGCCGCGGGTGTCTCCCCCCCCCCCCTTCCAGCCAATGCTTGTTTACATAACAATGGAGTTCTGACATGATCTGTGTTAAACACACCGACTCTGTGGTTTACCTTATTTCTAACGTCACCAAAATTGATCCGGAATCTTATTCCTTGAACACACACACACACATGCACACACACACATGTATATTTAGAAAAATCATTTAGTGACAAAATACAGTTGATGCTAGTTGAATGGTAACTGAATAGAGGCTCATAATAGAGTGCTTGTGGAATGGGATGAGAAAAAGAAAACCTTTTAAAGCAGTATCGAGATTGAATGTTCTTTATGTTATCATCATCATCATCATCATCACTCCTTTGTGGCCCCTGGGGAGCAAAGAGCTGCAACCACACATCTCCAGCGGACTCGGTTTTGGACTGCTCCTCGAATCTGTGCCCATGATAATCCTGTAATCTCACATTTTACGAATGTATCTAACTAAAAACTATGAACGAAATTGCTGCACTTAGTGTGTGTCAAAACAGAGTCCCAAGATTCCGTGTTGATTATTATTATTACGATGGGGGGGGGGGGTGTTAAAAAATGGTCAACTAAAGTCTGAAGACCACAACACGGATGCATGCTTTCAGCATTACAGTTATTGGACCAACAGCCGGGGATCGGACAAAATGGAAGGTTATGGTTGAAGCCTTATGCTCCACAAGGAGTAAATTCTAGTCAAGTTATAAGAACGACAGTAAAAATGCGAAATTATTTTAAAGCCTTAATTTAAGTATTGGTTGAAATTAGAACGATGTTGACTTTATTTTTTCTCTACATACATCTTTTACGTAATATAAGAGATTAAATAAATTATATTGAGTAAATGTTATCAGACATAAATAGGTCTGTACTAGTAGGCCTAACTTAAGGCTAGACTATTCTTATTTTAGTGTTTGATTTAGTGTGTGTGTGTGTGTGTACTTGGCTTTGGGGTGGGATATAGTGTAGGGGTTGGGGTGGGGTGGTAGCTTTCCCTCGCTATATATAACTGGTTATAACACTTTTTATATAGCTCCATTATGCGATGAATGCACCCAGAATAAAATACTTAAAAAAACGTTTTAAAAAACCACGTTTTTCTTGTGGACTAAAAAGTAGAAAATAAATTTTTGTTTTGTGGGTACGTTCACCATCAAATTTCCCGACCCATCTGCCCGACCCACGTTTTTTTGTCAGTCATCACAAGAACCTGCACAGCTCGAGGAAGCACAAAAGAAAAATTTATTTTCTACTTTTTAGTCCACAAGAAAAACGTGGTTTTTTAAAAAGTTTTTTAAAGTATTTTATTTTCTCCCTTTTTAGTCCGTTGCTACACATGAAAAACGTGGTTTTTAAAAAGTTTTTATATAGTTTATTTTCTACTTTATCTAATGACTTGATTAAGTATGACTTGACTAAGTGTTTATAAATACACGGACTAAAAAAATCTTGAGCGACCGATACGCTTTAAACAGAGATTCGAATTTTTTTTATTAAACAGGATTCGAACCTGGGTTGTCGCGGCCACAACGCGAAGTACTAACAACTAACCACATCGATTGGGGCCGGAGTAACTGTGTCAATAGGTCTCCAGTCTTGTCGGTATGTTTAGAAATCATGTCCTCGATTTTATGGTCCTTGGGGCGTAATTTAATTAAGCTAATTTAGGTCTCTAATTGCTAGTTTTTATGATTGCATCTGAAATTGTTAGGCGAAAATAGCCTGCATTTCAAATTTCAGATCTCTAGAGCAATCAGAAGTGGGCTAATTTTCGATGTCAATTTTAACAACAAACAAACAAACAAACGCGAAGCTGAGTTAAGAATAAAAAAATACTTAAAAAAACTTTAAAAAAAAACACGTTTTTCTTGTGGACTAAAAAGTAGAAAATAAATTTTTCTTTTGTGCTTCCTCGAGCTGTGCAGGTTCTTGTGATGACTGACAAAAACGCGACCACAGCATAGGATCTGGTAATTAATAACTAGGTCACTGATTACGTCACAAGCTCATTAATTACGTCACAAGGTCACAATATAAACAAAGTAATTAAATTAAATTCAAACTAATTAAAAATTAAAATTAAAAAATAATTAAAAATAAACAAACAAAATACAATCAAAGTAATTAAATTACATAACTAGTCAATAAAAATTCAAACTAATTATAAAATAAAATTAAAAATAAACAAAATAAAAAGTAAACAAATAATCAAATTACGTAACTCGTTAATAAAAATTAATTAAAATTTTAAAAATTCATTAAAACTAATTTAAAAACTCATTAAAATTACGTAACTAGGTCACTGATTACGTCACAAGCTCATTAATTACGTCACAAGGTCACTGATTACGTCACAAGGTCACCGGAGATTACGTCACAAGGTCACCGAAGGTGACCCACCCTTCACTCCTCCGCTCCTCCGCCAACGCCAGTTGGCGTAGTATTTTACTATATGTCTTTGCGCATCCGCATCCGCTCCTCCACATCCCTCTGCGCCATGCTCGGAGTATTTTACTATATGTCTTTGCGGCAGGCTGCGCATCCGCATCCGAGTATTTTACTATATAACCTTTGCGCATCCGCATCCGCTCCTCCGCCGAGAATTCGCTCCAAAAGTGACATAATTATAATATACTACTATTATGTAATCGAATCGACAATAAAAAGAAATTTCATCTCATATTTACCCCACAGCAGCTGGTTCTAAACTCTTTGATACAGAATTACCCCCCACCCCTTTTTTCACAACTGAAAATGACAATAGATTCTAACCTCTTACAGCAGTGTTTGTAGCTTTATAGACGGCCTACACACTGACCAGTAACACACACACACACATACACATCCCGTTTCATCACATCACAGAGTAATTTCTGTGGTCGCTTTAAAAATATGTCTCAGCCTATATATTTATGTATTAAATAATCTGATCAGATGGATTGGTTACCGCTAACAATTTCCGGGTTAAAGCCTAATTACCAAACTTGCAACTAATATCCCCCCCCCCCAACTCCAGAACCTCTGTAAACTGCTAGATGCCTTGCAACGATCCGCGTAGTGTCTTAGTTTTGTTTCCTAGCCTCCCCCCATCCCCCACACACACTCTTGTTACCATATCGGGAAGTGGGAAAGTACATTCAGTGTTTCTTTCAGTAATTTTTCTCCAGGAGTCACTTGAAACTTTCAAGGAGCGCACTTAAATTTCCGGGGGTCGGACACTGGTTAAAAAGTATATATTTTCTATATACATCTTTACTATTTTGTCCAGGGGAGGGGGGGGGCAGTGGACGTGATTCTGGAGGTAGGGCAATGATTCCCTAAGCACACCCCGAAGAGATGCAGGAAATAAACTGTTAGTAACATCCCCCTACCCCACACACAGATGCCTGAAAGAAACACTACATGATACCGCTTTGTCTTACATTTTCGTCTCGAACCCCCCCCCCACCTCACCTGTTACAGTTTAAAGTAAACTTGACCTATTGTTTCACCTTTCTGATTACAGGTGCTGGTGAATCTGGAAAAAGTACCGTCGTCAAGCAAATGAAGTAAGTACTCACCTTCTATTTTTGTACACTAGCAGTAGCCCTGTCTCTGTCCTGCACGACTGTAAGCGACTGTTCTTGGTGTAATATGTGTAGTAAAAAACATTCACGACATGTGGATTCACCTTAGCTCCTTGCAGTACACATTCTGCTGAAGGCCAGATATGGATTTTTTCAAGTTACATGCAGGGTACAGCTTATTAGTATAAGTACGGTGCAGTTTATATATGGATTGTATGTACTGGTTATTGATATAATGTAATGTGCAGCACACACACACACACACATACATACATACATACACACTTTACAGAACAGGAGAGCATCTTGTTTGTATTGCACCAATGTTGTCAATGTTACAGGAGAGCATTTTGTTTGTATTGCACCAATGTTGTCAATGTTACAGAACAGGAGAGCATCTTGTTTGTACTGCACCAATGTTGTCAATGTTACAGAACAGGAGAGCATCTTGTTTGTATTGCACCAATGTTGTCAATGTTACAGAACAGGAGAGCATCTTGTTTGTATTGCACCAATGTTGTCAATGTTACAGAACAGGAGAGCATCTTGTTTGTATTGCACCAATGTTGTCAATGTTACAGAACAGGAGAGCATCTTGTTTGTATTGCACCAATGTTGTCAATGTTACAGAACAGGAGAGCATCTTGTTTGTATTGCACCAATGTTGTTAATGTTACATAACAGGAGAGAATCTTTGTATTGCACCAATGTTGTCAATGTTACAGAACAGGAGAGCATCTTGTTTGTATTGCACCAATGTTGTCAATGTTACAGGAGAGAATCTTTGTTTGTATTGCACCAATGTTGTCAATGTTACAGAACAGGAGAGCATCTTGTTTGTATTGCACCAATGTTGTCAATGTTACAGGAGAGCATCTTGTTTGTATTGCACCAATGTTGTCAATGTTACAGAACAGGAGAGCATCTTGTTTGTATTGCACCAATGTTGTCGATGTTACAGAACAGGAGAGCATCTTGTTTGTATTACAGAACAGGAGAGCATCTTGTTTGTATTGCACCAATGTTGTCAATGTTACAGAACAGGAGAGCATCTTGTTTGTATTGCACCAATGCTGTCAATGTTACAGAACAGGAGAGCATCTTGTTTGTATTACAGAACAGGAGAGCATCTTGTTTGTATTGCACCAATGCTGTCAATGTTACAGAACAGGAGAGCATCTTGTTTGTATTGCACCAATGTTGTCAATGTTACAGGAGAGCATCTTGTTTGTATTGCACCAATGCTGTCAATGTTACAGAACAGGAGAGCATCTTGTTTGTATTGCACCAATGTTGTCAATGTTACAGAACAGGAGAGCATCTTGTTTGTATTGCACCAATGTTGTCAATGTTACAGAACAGGAGAGCATCTTGTTTGTATTGCACCAATGTTGTCAATGTTACAGAACAGGAGAGCATCTTGTTTGTATTGCACCAATGTTGTCAATGTTACAGAACAGGAGAGCATCTTGTTTGTATTGCACCAATGTTGTCAATGTTACAGAACAGGAGAGCATCTTGTTTGTATTGCACCAATGTTGTCAATGTTACAGAACAGGAGAGCATCTTGTTTGTATTGCACCAATGTTGTCAATGTTACAGAACAGGAGAGCATCTTCTTTGTATTGCACCAATGTTGTCAATGTTACAAAACAGGAGAGCATCTTGTTTGTATTACAGAACAGGAGAGCATCTTGTTTGTATTGCACCAATGCTGTCAATGTTACAGAACAGGAGAGCATTTTGTTTGTATTGCACCAATGTTGTCAATGTTACAGAACAGGAGAGCATCTTGTTTGTATTGCACCAATGTTGTCAATGTTACAAAACAGGAGAGCATCTTGTTTGTATTACAGAACAGGAGAGCATCTTGTTTGTATTGCACCAATGTTGTCAATGTTACAGAACAGGAGAGCATCTTGTTTGTATTGCACCAATGCTGTCAATGTTACAGAACAGGAGAGCATCTTGTTTGTATTGCACCAATGTTGTCAATGTTACAGAACAGGAGAGCATCTTGTTTGTATTACAGAACAGGAGAGCATCTTGTTTGTATTGCACCAATGCTGTCAATGTTACAGAACAGGAGAGCATCTTGTTTGTATTGCACCAATGTTGTCAATGTTACAGGAGAGCATCTTGTTTGTATTGCACCAATGCTGTCAATGTTACAGAACAGGAGAGCATCTTGTTTGTATTGCACCAATGTTGTCAATGTTACAGAACAGGAGAGCATCTTGTTTGTATTGCACCAATGTTGTCAATGTTACAGAACAGGAGAGCATCTTGTTTGTATTGCACCAATGTTGTCAATGTTACAGAACAGGAGAGCATCTTGTTTGTATTGCACCAATGTTGTCAATGTTACAGAACAGGAGAGCATCTTGTTTGTATTGCACCAATGTTGTCAATGTTACAGAACAGGAGAGCATCTTGTTTGTATTGCACCAATGTTGTCAATGTTACAGAACAGGAGAGCATCTTGTTTGTATTACAGAACAGGAGAGCATCTTGTTTGTATTGCACCAATGTTGTCAATGTTACAGAACAGGAGAGCATCTTGTTTGTATTGCACCAATGTTGTTGTTTTGTTTTAAAATAAAATTTAACCTCGATGTTTCTTCTCTCCTTCCAGAATTATCCACGAAGGTGGCTTCACCAGCGAAGACAACAAACAATACAAGCCTGTGGTATACAGCAACACCATACAGTCACTAGTGGCCATCATTCGGGCTATGGGAACACTTAGCTTACCTTTTGGTGATAATGAAAGGGAGGTGAGCACAGGATATTTTACCTTCTTCAAACGTGTATGCACTCGCCAGCCAGTAGCGTAGCGAGGGGGGGGGGGCGGTGTGGGGGGACATATGTCCCCGGGCGCCGAGCTTAGGGGGACGCCAAATTGAAAGTTTAAGGGGGGTGCACATGAAAAGTTCGAGGGGGGGGGGGGGGGGGTTGCAAATCGAAAATTTGTCCCCGGGCGCCGGGAAGGGTCGCTACGCCTCTGTCGCCAGCTCGCGTGATTGCAAACATATCCACCCTGGCGGACTTTCAGTTTTGCCATCCCCATTTAGGTCTATGTTAATTGTATAAATAATAAAGTACGCCCCCCCCCCTTATCCCACCTTATTATCGACGTCTCTGGTAGTAACGAATAACGGTCCTACTTTAGTCAACCCAAAAAAGGTAAGTCTGTTGATAAAAAATTGTAACGTTTTTACTGCTTGAAAAAATGTGCTGTTCTAATAGAACTTCTATTGTAATATTCTTGCTTCTATCAATTGTAACGTTTTTCTTCTCTTCTATTTCTCACTCTCAGTCACAGTCACAGACGATCAAGAATGAAGAATAAGCAGTCTTCTGCAAATCTTATTTTACTATCTTTCTTGAGCGGGAATTGTCTGTGTAGCGCGCATCTAACAAGACTATAGCGCAAATACGTGTGCTGCATAAATTACTGGCTAGAGCCGCCGTTTCTCCATCCCCTCTAAGGCTAAGCCGCCTGCTTTTATACCCCACCTGCGAGCGTCTTGGATGACACATTGTTCTCAGGACAAATTCTAGCGCTTACCTGTGAAAATTTCCCCCGCTTTTGTGCTAACCGACCCAAATAATCCTATATAAAAACTTAACGCGATCTCCTAAAATTCTAATAAGCTTATCCCCTGAAACCACAGACAATTCCCTTAACAATGATACAATTTACATATAACATCAATAAGTTGTTCTTAAACAATAATACTTCAAACATGCAAATATTGTAAAAATATAATCAAATACACCTAATTAAAGTAGATTTCCATAATATCGGCTAGCTCCTAACTAACACTAAGATATTCTAACTAAAGATCAAGCTTGGCCTAATAGTTCATGCAATTTTCATGCTATAATAACAACTGTTTATTGAGATATGAATTTTTCTTCTTGCCCTACTAAGCACAATTGACTGATTTCTAACAAATTCACTACAAAATTCAGATCCAAGTTGTTGTGTTTGTTTATTTTTTGTGGTGGGCCCTAAACGTATCATAGTTTTCGAATACATTTGAGTTCTGTTACAAACAAATTAGCAAACAAAGTATGCAATTTAAAATGTTAAATGTCCAGTGGACTTTTTAAGATACTTTCAATCCTAGCTTTCATTTTATTTTGTTAAGGGAAAGTTGTTAGTTTATCCATGTATATAAAAGTACACTTTCGAACCTGACGGTCCATGGGGCAAGTGAGGTAGAGTTGACCAGTTTCTCTGACCTCGGGTTATGAAGGGATGGTATCCTAATAGTGTGTATTATATATCTAGCAGTCGTCCCACTTTAAGACATGCTTTGAGAACCATTGTTAGAAGTAATAAAACAGACTAGAAACTGAAACAAGGAAAAAAATTTGTGTTGGTAAATTGACTGAACACTGTCACCTGCCACACATCGCCACAGCAGGCCATAAATAAATGACGTCATGCATTTTGGAAGGGGAGAGGATTATATACTTGACGATAGGCGAATTAAGATGATAATGTGCGAAGTGTGGTGGTAATGTGTGTCTGGGGAAGAACGGGGGATGTGACGTGGTATAGGTCCATACTTTGCATTTATAAAAAATGAAATAATTAAAAATAGTGTTAATTTTACTCTAGATTTGATGGCTAGTTATTTGAAGGGGTGGGATGAATTTTACGATGCCTTCATGTAGTTTTTATGTAACGACGTGTGATGATAGGTGAACGGGGGGGGGGGGGGGGGGCATAACCAGAGCTTCTTCCAGGCATCTCTTCGGGGAGGGCCCCCCCCGAAGAAAGTCTACCGCCCCCCCCCCCCCCCCCCCCGAAAATTGTTGTCCACCCCCCACCCCGAAAATTTCATGTGCACCCCCCCCCCCCCCGGAGAAAAAAGTCTGGAAGAAACACTGGGCATAACCAACTCTAATAATCGTATGGGCGCCATATGGTAAATCTAGCTCTCTATAATTTTTATCTACCAGCATCTGGCATCTAGTATTCTAAATTATGCATTACTGCTTGTTATAATAGCGTATGAATGATAAATATATTCTTTTTCCCTGTGTCGCAATTTAAATTTTTTTAAATGCCATAGCACACATAATTATTTTCTATACTGGTCATTTAATCGGCTAAATAGGCCTACGAAGATCTTTTTAAATTTTGAAATATAATCCTAAATTTTATGAAGTCTAGGCCTATATAGTATATATATAGTCTACTTGTACTGCATGTTTTGAGGGGGGCTTTTTACCTTGTAGGTCGGTTAGCTACACACTGTGCTTTTGTCCACGCTTTAATGAAGTATTTTCATGACAATCCCTTTCCAAACACACACGAATACCGCGGCTGTGTAGAAACAAAATATTTTAAATATGGCTGCAAAGCCACACGACAGAGCAGTAGATTTTTATTTCACTGCTGGGAGATTATCGACAGGTCACCTGTACCATAAATGCTATTGCAGATTTCTAACTAGAAAACGCCACCGCCCTGATTTAAAAAAAAAAAAGAAAGAAAAGGAAAACAAGAGTGAGTCCGCTCGTGTGTTAGCTACTGCAGAACATCACTACTGTAGTAGATCTGTTTTTTTACAAGAAAATTATTCTTTTTAACTATAAAAAAAATGTTTATGGTCGGCTGTGGGCCCCTAAACCAGAGTTTCTTCCAGGCATCTCTTCGGGGGGGGCGAAGCCCCCCCGAAAATTTTTTACCGCCCCCCCGAACGAAATGAAATTTACATAATTTATATAGAAAATATATACTTTTAACAGTGTCCGCCCCCCCCCCGAAGAAAGTTTACCGCCCCCCCGAAGATTTCAAGTGCCCCCCCGGAGAAAAAAGTTTGGAAGAAACACTGCCCTAAACGGCCTGCCCCCCCCCCCCCCGCATTGCGGGGTCTGGCGGCACTGTAGTTCCGCCCCTGGCTGCAGTGCAACATCTCTAGGCTTACTTCATAGTTCTGCTAGTGAGTTTAAAAAAAAGAGAATTGCCTATTATTGGACTGGTAGACAAATAGATCTAGGGCTATCTGTATGTAGGTTATTTCCAAATCCATCAATAATAAAAGAATAAAAGGTGTTTTTTTTTAAATATTGAGCTTTTAGGCATATTTGTTATGTGTAAAAAATGAACCGAGTAATGATAAATTTTTTTATAGATTAATGGAATGCAATGATTATGATTTTGAAAGTTGTTTAACAACAGATCTATATAATTATGTTAAATCACAGTGCAACAAAATTTTTTTAAGGCCTAGACTTGTTGTTTTTGTATTTTTTAAAAATATTCAGCTTATATTGTTAAAATTTATAGCCCCCTCTCCCCCTAAACATCCCACTCTTAGCTAATTAAAAAAAAAACTAAGGCAATACAAAAAATCTTAACACAATTTTTCACTCTAATTAATAAAGATACCGAATGTTACTTACTGCTTAAGTTGTATGGACTTCCGTAGCTATTTTTTAAACAACATAATCTATATCTAGAATCTGCTACAAGGGTATGGTGCATTGCTATAACCTCCTTGACCTTTTTACTTAAGTCAGTGGTAGAATTGTGATGAAAAAGTTTAATTTTTTGAATTGGCTTAGCCAATATGGTGGTCACTTTTTTGAAACTGGCAATTCATGGGTCGAATGAAACAGAGTTTATCTGTTTCTGTTAACTCGTCATAAGAAAAAATACTTTTGTCAGCACTATACCAAACCACCTTTACTTACCCTAAGTGAATCAGGTACCCATCAGAGCTGGGTGGACTCAGGGATGTCCTACGTGATCCAAACTCAAGACTTTTGGGTTAGCATTCATGCATTCTATCATCCAATCTTGCTAAAGTCTCACCATAACCTTACACATAATTCTTAGACAAAAACTATCATGTCACCATCAAAATCTTAACATAAAAGTTCTTATTTCTTCCTAATGCAACTTTTAAATTTCTTCTTACTTCAAGCACTTACTCAACCCTGATGCTACTTTTTTTCAGTCTGACGCTAAGATGGTCTTAGATGTTATAGCTAGAATGGAGGACACAGAGCCATTCTCAGAGGAGTTGCTTGCAGCCATGAAAAGATTGTGGGTTGACTCTGGTGTGCAGGAGTGCTTAGGTCGTGCTAATGAGTATCAGCTCAATGACTCTGCCAAATAGTAAGCTTTTTATTTATTTGAGAACTCAAATTTTATTTGTAGGCCTATTATTGACATGACAATTGAATACTTATTAGAAGCAGTTTAGTTTCAGCTCAATGATTGCAAAATAGTAAGCATTTATTGCTTTGAGAACTTAAATTTTATATGCAGGCCTACCATTAACATGGCAATTGAATTCTTATTGGAAGCAGGTTTAGTAATTGAAATAAAATCTTTTTAAATATGTTAGTAAGTTATGTACCCTTTTTGGGAACAGAGTCTATAGAGAATATAATTATAACAAACAGGTGATTAGGTAAGAATAATATACTTCTTTCTTTTTCATTCTTAATTGTTATATGGGGAAGGGGGGGGGTTTTCCTGCAACACAAATAAATATTACATAACATGAGGCCCTTTGATTCCATCTTCAGCCTGCTTTTTTTACTGGATTTACTTCCATAGCATTTGTTCAGTCGAGAATAATCTGCAAGGCAGCAGTTGTTTGGTTTTAGAGTTTCCTGAATGAGTTGCTGTCCCCAGCTAATGAGTCTGATCTGTTAGGGGTTTGTACTCTGGTGCTTTGGAGTTCGCAACCACGAGCTCTCTTGTCCTAACACACCCTCCTCCAAAATATACTAAAACAAGTTGATACATTGTAGGATTACAATAAAATACAACATAGGACTTTATGACTTGTACAGTATTGAGCTGCTCTCACTGCAAAATGTTAGATTACCATCTCTAACGAGCTGACTCATGCTAAAGACATGGAATCAAAATTTCAACTTCTCTTATTTGACAATCTTTAGCTCTTGCTTTTTGACTTACAATTTTAATTGCAGTATTTTTTAAAGTATGTCCTTTATCAAGATTTTTAATGAAAATATTATAATTTATTTTTTTCAGTTTTTTAGGTGATTTAGACCGTTTAGGTGCAAAAGATTACATGCCAACTGAGCAGGATATCTTGAGGACAAGAGTTAAAACAACTGGCATAGTTGAAGTCCATTTCTCATTTAAAAATTTCAATTTTAAGTAAGTACTTGTACATTTATCTTGCGCTGTGTCACACTTTACAGGTTGATTAGGATGATCGTAGGCTAACAGAGGTCCGGAAACTAGGTAGTGGAATATACACCCCATAACAAAGGTCTATTTTAACCATAGGTAGTTGAATAAATAGATAATAACAAAAGCCTAATTTAACCATAGATAGTGGATCCGATAGCTAATAACTATATTACGGGTCAGTTGTAGGTTAGATAGAAATAGGCTAGAATATTCTAAAACTAGGCAAGAGTGCGTGTGTGAGTTGAGTTTACCCTAGAGTATAGTTAGCCCCGGTGTTTGTGTATTGTTATCCCAAGGCTGAATGCGGTAATTAAAGCTGGAGTGAATGATTGTAAGAGGGTTCATTGGTAGCAGTTAGGGCGAGGGTTACTCTGTAATGGGGAGAGTTGAGACTAAATAAAAGTACTGAAGATTGTCATGAATCGTTTTCTGAGTTGAACTAAACCTGGACGTAACAATAACAAAGTTCTACTTTAACCATAGGTAGTGGACCATATAGCTTATAACAAAGTTCTACTTTAACCATAGGTAGTGGACCATATAGCTTATAACAAAGTTCTACTTTAACCATAGGTAGTGGACCATAGAGCTTATAACAAAGTTCTACTTTAACCATAGGTAGTGGATCATATAGCTTATAACAAAGTTCTACTTTAACCATAGGTAGTGGATCATATAGCTTATAACAAAGTTCTACTTTAAACATAAGTAGTGGAATATGTAGCTGATGACAAAGTGACATTTTAACCACAGGCAATAAATAATGACATTTTTAAAAAAGCTTTAATTGGAGCTTTATGTAGGACTATTTTGTTGATAAACTAGAAGTGACGTTGTATACTTAAGTAAGTTTAAAGCTCAGCAGGGTATTGCATATAGTTAAACTAGGGATTGTATAGAAATTATCAGGATTGTTTTGAGTTTAGTAGTGGATTTTGTAGAATTTATAAGGTGATTATGTAGCCACTGATAAATTTTAGTTTACACATACATTTCTAAGCTTACACTTGCAATGTATTACTTGTCCAAGTAGGAAAAAAAATGAAAAGTGATTTCTTGTTTGACTACTTTACCAAAAAATAAATCATAATTAAAATATGTTCTTGTTTAAAGATTATCATAAATAAACCGGGAGTGATCTCCCCTAAACTTTCTCGAATATCTATGTATATAAAGCAAAGTGGTCGGGTGCCCGATAGGGCACTTCCCGGCGCCGCAGGCGCGTCAAATTTGGCACGATGGTGCCTTCGGGCGATAGAACACGAAGGCCGGTGACGGTTGGCCAAAAAGTCTACGGAGAGGGGGTCAAAACTGACCTCGACTGACCGGCGCCTTATATGGGCTATATTACGAAAAAAATTTTCCTCCGACGACCCCCCCTCCCTTGAAATTTTGTGAGGTGGTAGGAGAACGCCTTGGGGTGTCACAAAAAACTCGCCATGTCAGGGAAAAATCGGTAAATGGGTCAAAACTGACCAGTCGTATTTCCCTATATAATCTTTGTATTTTATGGGAAAAACAGAGGGTCATTTCAAAACGGATTTTAGGGCACTTACCCTCTTTACATCTGGCTAATTTTTTGCATGTTTATAGGTAAATGGCTTGGCCGTAGGGCAGACCTGTCGGTTTCACACAAAGCCCTCGACGAGGGCTAAAAAGTGACCGCGAGTGAAATTCTCTTTATATGAGCTCTATTACGAAAAAAATTTTCCTCCAACGACCCCCCTTGATATTTTGTGAGGTGGTAGGAGAACGCCTTGGGTTGTCAGAAAAAACTCGCCATGTCCAGGAAAAATCGGTAAATGGGTCAAAA
Organism: Physella acuta; assembly: GCF_028476545.2. Taxonomy (NCBI): domain Eukaryota; kingdom Metazoa; phylum Mollusca; class Gastropoda; family Physidae; genus Physella; species Physella acuta. Next base: position 123,251 of record NW_026732243.1, read on the forward strand.
CTGACCAGTCGTATTTCCCTATATAATCTTTGTATTTTATGGGAAAAACAGAGGGTCATTTCAAAACGGATTTTAAGGCACTTACCCTCTTTACATCTGGCTAATGTTTGGCATGTTTGTAGGTAAATGGCTTGACCTTTAAGGAAAACTGTCGGTTTCACTCAAAGCCCTCGACGAGGGCTAAAAAGTGACCGCGAGTGAAATTCTCTTTATATGAGCTCTATTACGAAAAAAAATTTCCTCCGACGACCCCCCTTGATATTTTGTGAGGTGGTAGGAGAACACCTTGGGGTGTCACAAAAAACTCGGCATATCTGGGAAAACTTCGTAAAGGGGTCAAAACTGACCAGTTGTATTTCCCTATATAATCTTTGTATTTTATGGGAAAAACAGAGGGTCATTTCAACGCAGACTTTAGGGTACTTAAACTCAGTATATCTGACTAATTTTTTGCATACTCTTAGGTCAATGGCTTGACCTTTAGGGAAAACTGTCGGTTTCACTCAAAGCCCTCGAGGAGGGCTAAAAAGTGACCGCGAGTGAAATTCTCTTTATATGAGCTCTATTACGAAATTTTTTTTCCTCCGACGACCCCCCTTGAAATTTTGTGAGGTGGTAGGAGAACGCCTTGGGGTGTCACAAAAAACTCGGCATATCTGGGAAAACTTCGTAAAGGGGTCAAAACTGACCAGTTGTATTTCCCTATATAATCTTTGTATTTTATGGGAAAAACAGAGGGTCATTTCAACGCAGACTTTAGGGTACTTAAACTCAGTATATCTGGCTAATTTTTTGCATACTCTTAGGTCAATGGCTTGACCTTTAGGGAAAACTGTCGGTTTCACTCAAAGCCCTCGACGAGGGCTAAAAAGTGACCGCGAGTGAAATTCTCTTTATATGAGCTCTATTACGAAAAAAAATTTCCTCCGACGACCCCCCTTGATATTTTGTGAGGTGATAGGAGAACACCTTGGGGTGTCACAAAAAACTCGGCATATCTGGGAAAACTTCGTAAAGGGGTCAAAACTGACCAGTCGTATTTCCCTATATAATCTTTGTATTTTATGGGAAAAACAGGGTAATTTCAACACAATTTTTACGTTACTTAACCTCTGTACATCATGCTAATGTTTTGCATACACTTCTATAGATGACTAGGCCGTATGGAAAAACTGTTGGTCAGACTCAAAGCCCTCGACCAGTGCTAAAAGATGACCGCGAGTGAAATTCTCCTTATATGAGATATATATAAATAATTTGACGATCGATCCCGTTAATATTATTTGAGGTCGTAGACCGACCCTGGAGGGTAACAAAAAAACTTTATTCCCGTCGGAAAAAGCTATTGTAGTCCTTAAATATGTTTATATATCGTATTTTCTTATATAAGCATAGTAACTGTTTGTTTAAAAAAAAGTAAACACAGAGATACGTCACTCGGTTAATTTCCAAGGGAGGTAACCTTTTTAAATAATTATTTTTCAAATAATTGTATACTATTTTAAACATAAACAGAAAACAGAAAAATATAAATTATGAGATATACTGTTCATGGAACCTCTGTAGTTCTATTTCCATCTTAGTTATAAATTGCGTACTTTCGATCACTTTCTCCGAAAGCTGATGTTAAAGAGCATAGGCCTACAACATCTTCTCTAAAATTAGCATTACTGTTTACATTTAAGCACTCCACGCCTCATCCATCACCAAATAATTAGTATTCAAATTATCAAATGTTTTCAAAAACCTAAGCGAAGCTAGGCAGTATGCCTAGTTCTAATATAACACTACGTGGGATGTCAACTCGGAATATAGACATGATTTTTGTTTACTTAAACTTTTAAAAATAGAATAAAATCTAGTAGAAAAAAAATTGCGCACCAAGCGAGCACCAAAACCAAATGTGCGTAATAGTGCGCAATATTATTAGTACTTTATAAATTTACTTGCGTTTTTTTAAAAATCGGAAATAGCGTAAATTAGTACTTCCGGTCAACGGAAATTACTCAAAATTTGAAAGAAGGAATGGAATTAGATCTTTTACTTACGTGTGAAATTTCATTTATCTATCTGAATTAGTACTCAAGTTATAGGCTTTTGAAAAATTCAAAGTAGAAAAAGTACCACTTCCGGTTGTCGGAAATCGCTCAAAAGTTGATACGGATCTACAATTTTGATATAATACTTATATATGAAATTTCATCAACCTAGCTGTAACGGTACTCAAGTAATCGTGTTTACACACAGACACACATACGGACAAGATTGCAAAATTATGTTTTTCCGTATCAGTGAGGTGTAAAACGTCGAGATTTGTAAAAATCTCGATTTTTTTTGCACGATTACAATACTTTCTCTATACTTCGTATATACGAAAAAGTAAAAAACCACTGTAATGTATTTTTAACTAATCAGTGCAGTTTCATGGAATGTGCATAATTTTCTAGCTTAATGTCAGATTAAAGCAGAATAAGAGATAACAAATATTATTTATGTATTGCATCACATCTTTATTGTACTTTGTAATGACTTCAACAGCTGATTCAATTGTCAACAATGACTTCTATCCACAGATTATTTGATGTGGGTGGGCAGAGATCTGAAAGAAAGAAATGGATACATTGTTTTGAAGATGTGACAGCCATTATATTTTGTGTTGCTATGAGTGAATATGACCAAGTCTTACATGAAGATGAAACAACAGTAAGTGATGGTCATTAGACACAGATTTCTATTTTTAGGCTTGTGACAATTGAATGCAATAGTTTTTCTTAGTTATGATAGTTTTCATTAAATCTATAGTAGCCTATAGTGTCATTTTATTGGTAAAAACAAATTTGGGTACCTGAAGTTAAGGAAAGTAAAGGCAACTGGGAATAGAGCTGACCACGCCATCCCTTCATATGTCAAGGTCAAGAAACATAAACCTTCCTTCATCTACCCTATGGATCATTAGGTCTGGAAGGGGAACTTCACTTTCTTTTACTCAGCTTTAACTTAGACTTTAGATTTTAACTCCACCAAATATAATTTCCAAAATAGGATCCCCCAACTTTCACAAGAGGATAAATATAAAAATTTAATTTAAAAAAAAAAAAAAAAAAAACGTATGGCTTCTCTTTCATTTTAAACTTCAGACTATCAGTTCCATTGGTTCAATGGCTCGACTATTCCCTGAATATTGACTCACCCCCCCCCCCCCCCATTTAATTCCTTTTACCCTGTCCCTCACTCCGCTCACTCTGTCCCTCATTCCATTTACCATGTCCCTTACTCTATTTATGCTGTTTCTCATTCATTTTATCCTATCCCTCACTCTGTCCCTCACACCACTCACTCAATTCACTCTGTCCCTCACACCACTCACTCAATTCACTCTGTCCCTCACACCACTCACTCAATTCACTCTGTCCCTCACACCACTCACTCAATTCACTCTGTACCTCACACCACTCACTCAATTCACTCTGTACCTCACACCACTCACTCAATTCACTCTGTACCTCACACCACTCACTCAATTCACTCTGCCCCTCACACCCCTCACTCTGTCCCTCACACCACTCACTCTGTCCCTCACACCACTCACTCAATTCACTCTGTCCCTCACACCACTCACTCTGTCCCTCACACCACTCACTCTGTCCCTCACACCACTCACTCTGTCCCTCACACCACTCACTCAATTCACTCTGTCCCTCACACCACTCACTCTGTCCCTCACACCACTCACTCTGTCCCTCACACCACTCACTCAATTCACTCTGTCCCTCACACCACTCACTCTGTCCCTCACACCACTCACTCTGTCCCTCACACCACTCACTCTGTCCCTCACACCACTCACTCAATTCACTCTGTCCCTCACACCACTCACTCTGTCCCTCACACCACTCACTCTGTCCCTCACACCACTCACTCTGTCCCTCACACCACTCACTCAATTCACTCTGTCCCTCACACCACTCACTCTGTCCCTCACACCACTCACTCTGTCCCTCACACCACTCACTCTGTCCCTCACACCACTCACTCTGTCCCTCACACCACTCACTCAATTCACTTTGTCCCTCACACCCCTCACTCTGTCCCTCACTCCACTCACTCTGTCCCTCACACCACTCACTCTGTCCCTCACACCACTCACTCTGTCCCTCACACCACTCACTCAATTCACTCTGTCCCTCACACCACTCACTCTGTCCCTCACACCACTCACTCAATTCACTCTGTCCCTCACACCACTCACTCTGTCCCTCACACCACTCACTCTGTCCCTCACACCACTCACTCTGTCCCTCACACCACTCACTCAATTCACTCTGTCCCTCACACCACTCACTCTGTCCCTCACACCACTCACTCTGTCCCTCACACCACTCACTCTGTCCCTCACACCACTCACTCTGTCCCTCACTCCACTCACTCTGTCCCTCACACCACTCACTCAATTCACTCTGTACCTCACACCACTCACTCAATTCACTCAGTTCCTCACACCACTTACTCAATTCACTCTGCCCCTCACACCACTCACTCTGTCCCTCACACCACTCACTCAATTCACTCTGCCCCTCACACCACTCACTCTGTCCCTCACACCACTCACTCAATTCACTCTGCCCCTCACACCACTCACTCTGTCCCTCACACCAATCACTCAATTCACTCTGTCCCTCACACCACTCACTCAATTCACTCTGTCCCTCACACCACTCACTCAATTCACTCAATTCACTCTGTCCCTCACACCACTCACTCAATTCACTCAATTCACTCTGTTCCTCACACCACTCTCTGAATTTACTCTGTTCCTCATTGCATTTACCCTGTCCATCACTCCACACTGTTCCTTACTCCACTCAGTCCAACACTAAACTTACGTTACTTACCTGACTAAAACCGACTGTGTTCTTATGTTCTGACTTTCTCTATTTTTGTCCTCCAGAATCGAATGCAGGAGAGCTTGAAATTGTTTGATTCCATCTGCAACAACAAGTGGTTCACAGAAACCTCTATTATTCTGTTTCTCAACAAGAAAGATCTCTTCGAGGAAAAAATCAAGAAGTCCCCATTAACAATATGTTTCCCTGAATATACAGGTTTGTTTGTTTGTATTTTTTAATTAAATTAAACAAAAATGTTTTTATTTTATTTTTTTATAATCATATAGGGCTTCTAATATAGCACATATTTTAACCTTAATGTAAAGCATGACAATCATGACAAATTTTATCAGGTAATTTAATGATTTCATGTTTCCTCATTGCTTGTAGGTAAGCAAATGTATCAAGAGGCCTCTGCATACATAGAAGCACAGTTTGAAGCTAAAAATAAAAGCTCAGCGAAGGTAATCTACTGTCATCAAACATGCGCTACAGACACTAACAACATTCACTACGTCTTTGACGCTGTTACGGATGTCATTTGTGCATACAACCTAAGGGGTTGTGGGCTCTACTGAACACTCCATTTCATTTATCTATTTTCCTTTTGTTTGACTCACAAGGACAGAGATATGAATAAATGTTGTTCTAATGGGGAAAGGATGCGAGTAAGGCAAGGGAAGCAACCTGATGCACTGGCCTTCTGGAGCGTTAGTAGAATATAATGACCAACATTGGCTTTAAATGTGAACAAAAACAGTGTTTTCAATGTTCTGACCTGATGCTGTTTTAGCCAAGAGGACACACCTATCATAAACTGTGTGCTAGAGGTATTGAAATATAAGCTCACCTAGATTGTCATTTCTTATTCACTAGAAATTTTTAAAATTTTCAGAGTTTTTGGAGTGTTTGAAGCCTGTGGCAGCCATTTTTTTTAAAGTAGGAAGATACTTGCATGGTAAGCAGGGGCATTTTAGAGTTTAAATTTTATATTTTAAATGTAAAGGATTGTCAAAGAACAACACCATAAATAATCAAGTTTTTATTACAATTTAATTTTTTTTTTAATTGTGTGTCTAAAAGTTTTTGAGGAAATTAACTCCTTTAACAATGTCATAATCAATATTTTTTGCTGTTCATTCACTTTTGGTTACCATATTTCTATCAAACTATACTTTGTGAACTTGCAATTTTGTTGTAGAGTTACACCCTATTAAGTAGTTCACTTATCTCTTTGCTGTTTTTTTTAATGACATTTAATTTAAAATGTATTAGTTAAATACTAATGAATTTAATTCATCTCACACTAAACAGATGACAGGCTTAACTTGCACATTAAAGGCATGAAATTATAATTTTAAAACAAGAAACTGGTTAAAAGGCACAAATATTAAGGTAAAAAGTAAAAGCAATACTTTTAAACATCCTCCTCACAAAGTGTAGCATGTCAAGCTCATCAACTTAACAGATACCCATAGTAACGAGGTTTTAAAAAACAAACTCACTGTTCTTACGAAATTTCGAAACTAGTTCATTAATAATGTTAATTCTGACTATAGCTTAGACAAGTTTTGTTTATTACATTTTTTTAATAGAACTTCAGATAAACTAACAGAATTATTTTTCTTTCTACCAGAGTGTCATTCTGTCAAAATTCATTTGGCCGTGAAAAGTTTAAAACAATTTTGTAAAAGTTCTAATTTTAAAAACTACAGCTGTTATGCTACAACAGGGCATTATATTTATAATATGTATGAGCTGATTTTTATTAGAAAATATAACTCATAATACAGCTTGATTTCCCCCCCCCCCCCCCCAATTAATTATACTAAGATTATTAATTATACCTTTGCTAGTTTGTATTTAACTCAACACTTCTGCCTGTCTGTCTTACTTAATAGAATCTGGAATCTTGTAATACAGTTTTTACCTATTTCTACCTTACTGTTTTGGTACCTGTCGGTCAAATGCAAGAGGCGAAAGAGATAAAGTCACCTTTGTGATATTTTGAAGTAGTATTGCTTATTGAAACATAACTTAATTTGGTACTAGAAATCGGTTATACCAATAACTATTACAAAGTCCTAAACCTAACCCTTATCCTATTTATCATTCCTGTATTAAACACAACTCTATTCATCTCATCTTTTCTCTGACCTAGGTATAAGAGAGATATGATTCCCACTATTGATACAGTTTTAATATTTCAAACCTATATAGTGTCTGTATCAGTGTAGATATAAAGCTTGTTCCTAGAAAACTTTGTGTTATAATCAATAAAATATGCTACTTATTACCATGTTTTAAAACTGATTATTACATTTCAGAGGATTTACCCTGTTTTCAATGCTTACAAAATGAGTGTTAATCCCAGCTGTGATTTCTCACTGGAGAGAGACATGTATTCCATTCAAGAGGATCATAAAGTTTTAGAGGGTGCTAATAGATGGACTTGCGATTTTTGTGGCAAGGCCTTTGTCTCGGAGTATTTCTTAGATCGGCATTTTGAAAATAGACATACAGACCAGATAAGGGTAATAGAGTGTGCATAGTTTAATGTTTGTATAAATAACTACTAAGGATTACATGTAAGTTAAGTGATATCCTAATTTTTAACTTACTTGATTTGTCACACCATAAGAGTTCTCATAATTTACTTAGTTATACCCATCTGTACAGTTGATATTAGTACAATAAGCTTATATCTAATACTTATATATCCCTAGTCCTAAACACACTCTTATGGTCAGATGTAATGTCATCAGCTATATGGACAACAAACGCATGTGAACCAAAAAAACTGTGTTAGTATTATAAAAAGCTCACCAAGTAATAGGCATCCAACATCATGTATTCAAAAAAGGTTATTTAACTGCCAGAACATTGTCTTTAAAATGGCTAAAGAAAATTCAAACGACAAAAGAAACTAAAATCAGCATCCATAGAGGAAGCTTACTCGTATGTCTGTGCAAGTAAATCATCACAAGGAAGTAAATTTATGTTTTGACTGTTGTGTTATTTATAAAATGAATAATCCTCTTCCCTCAATAGTTGATGGGTTAATGCTTGCTGATAGTTACAATGTTGCAAGGTACTTAATATATTTGAGTGTGCCAGAATAGGCAAGTGGCTATAATGAAAAGTTTTCAGTGTAGACAAGTCAATCTGTTATTAAATTAATGAAAAGTTTTTGTAATGAAGTTTTCAGAGTAGAGAAGTTTTCATGGTTTCAGGGAATTCTAATCTGATGACAGAAAGACACTTTCCAAACCTTCTGAGGGGAAAAAAGGAATTCTTTTAAACTGTTTTCAATCAACATCAGCATTAGAATAGATTATTTGAATTATGAAAAAAAAAAACACCCACCAAACTGAGTCCAAATATCTCTTAGGTTGAAGGATGAAAAAATGTCAACAACAGATGTGCATTCAAAAATGCTCTCATTATTTTAACTATGAACATTTTTACATTCTAATTATGTTATTTCATATTGCCCAATCCTATGTATTTTAATCAGAATTAGTAATTAGTTAAAGAATCTTCTGTTTCATTTCCAGAAAAAGGATGCAGTGTGTCTAGCAGATGTCTGTGACATATTTCGGTGTGACATCATTTCAGGTGTGTCACAGCCAGACTACTGGGATATTGCCTTATGTTTAGAGGATGATATGGAAGAGCTACACTCCCAGTGTAAGGTACAAAACACATATCTCATTTATCGACTACAGTGTTGAAATTAATTCAGTGTTGAAAGTGGACTCCACAAAACAATAACGATCTTAAAAGTCTAGCGCATGTAGAAATAAGAACCTTGAGAAAGTTTTTATTATATTGAACAGCATCAGTATGTTATTTTATATTTTGACATAAATCTATTTTATGAAAAAATTTCAGACTTTGATAAATAACTGCATTCCTCCTGGCTACTCAAAAAATGAAACAGAGTCTGTTAGAAGTAAGTCAAATCACTAGCTATTAATTTTTGTAGGTGTAAAACCACTATTTCAAACTTAATAGTTGAAATTTTTTGTATATTTAATTTTAGTTATGCTTACTATGTTACATCATTGATGAAGCAAAATTTGAATATCTGCTTTTTCATTTACTAGATTTATTTTTCCCTTTTCACCAAATTAGTCCTTGGACGTTAGTTTCTGAATTAAATTATTAGCAAATTGTTCATATTTAAAGGTTCACTTTCCAAAAATACTCTCTAAAATATGTAACTTAGGTCAAGTGATGGAAAATCTTTGCTCATTTCTCACTTGTTCCAAGTTTTGGAATACACCATACCAGCAGGTGAGTAGTTATATTATCTTTTGCCATGGATTCAGCCCTTTACTATCCAGGCTTTAAAAACATTTTTACTTACCTCAGGGTCAAGTGAAATGAGTGTGCTAAATAATTTACAAATAATAAATAAAAATAATTTCAATTCCAAACCTAGAAAAATGTAAAACAAAACTCCCTAACCTCTCCTTATAAATGCAACGAGCCGGCCCGCGGCATAACATACGCCGCTATTTAGTTGTTTCTAATTTTCAATAATTCATAATTTGTGAATTCGACAGTACCAACGCTGACACTGAAAATATTTCTTTAAAACACTATAAGTAGCTCGTTAAGGACCATAACCCCCCCCCTTCCTTCCCCCCCCCTCCCCCCCCCTACGTTTAAAATCGTTGGCTCTGCTTGTAAACATTTAGAGTGAACACAGCTCACTAAAACCATGTAGGGGTGGGGAGGTAGGGAGAGCGTTTGCAGCTTGTTTTCTAACGGCTCGAAGAGGAGAATTATATATATAGATAATGTAACTATTTCAAACACTAAAAAAATCTACAATTTTCTCTTACTATTTTTACTTTCTCGTATATACGTAGTATAGAGAAAGTATTGTAATCGTGCAAAGAAAAAAAAATCGAGATTTTTACAAATCTCGACGTTTTACACCTCACTGATACGGAAAAACATAATTTTGCAATCTTGTCCGTATGTCTGTGTGTGTGTCTGTGTGTGTGTAAACACGATTACTTGAGTACCGTTACAGCTAGGTTGATGAAATTTCATATATAAGTATTTTATCAAAATCGTAGATCCGTATCAACTTTTGAGCGATTTCCGATAACCAGAAGTGGTACTTTTTCTCTTTTGAATTTTTCAAAAGCCTATAACTTGAGTACTATTTCAGATAGATAAATGCAATTTCACATGTAAGTAAAAGATCTAATTCTCTACCTTCTGTTAAATTTTGAGTAATTTCTGTTGACGGGAAGTACTAATTTACGCTATTTCCGATTTCTCAAAAACGCATCTAAATTTATAAAGTACTAATAATATTGCGCTGCATTATGAACATCTTTATTCGGCGTTCGCTTGGTGTGCAATACTTTTTTCTATGAGATTCTATTTTAATTTAAAAAGTTTATGTATTTAAAATGGATTAAAAATCATAACTATATCCCGAGTTCCCATCCCCTGTTGTTTTATATAAGAATATTCGAGAAAGTTTAGGGGAGATCACTCCCGGTTTATTTCCGTAAGCTATACAAAAAATAATTAGTAGTGAAAAATATTTAATTTAAACTTTTTTTTAGTTTTGGTTTCCGCCTTATTTTTAAAATTTTGTTGCTGAAATTCTTTAACTACACTGAAAACAATGTACTACACATAGTTCTGGAACACCAGACAGTAAAGGGGTGATCAAGAATACATAATTGTTACTAACAGATTTATGTCTTCAGTCAAAACAGTTTCAAACTAAAATTAGATTACTAGTCATGCTCTAAAATTTAAAATTCTGTCTTTATAGGAAACCAACACTCACAGAGCACTTTACATAGTCCTGACAGCCATGACATGTTTTGGAATAGTTGTTTACAATTTCGTATTTTATAACTACTTTTAGTAAGTATTTATTTGCTATTTAAAAAATTAAAAACAGCTAAAATCTTGATATTATTATATAGTAATACATACAGTGTTATATATACAGTATTATTCTATATAACACCAAGGCAATTTATACAGTGCCAGAAATGGATCGTCACAGTATGAAATACATCATTTATCATACATTTCCAAATCATTCCTTAAAATACCTAAATGACAAATAGGCAAAGTGTAACAGTTCTTGCCATTCTTAATGTCATTATAATGCCAAGGCATTTTATGTAATGGCTAGGGATTGTAATTGTATACACAGTTTAAGTATTCTATTGAATGCCAGGGTTTGATACATTGCTTGTAACATATACTTGATACTGATGTCATCTGTTGCATATATAATATGCTATTTATAATAAAACAAAATTTCTTCTACAGTTCAGACCTTGTTGACATCTATGACCCTGCACCAAGACAAAAATATAAAATTAAAAAATTCAAGCCAGATCCATAATTTTGAACCATTTAAATGAAAATTCCAACATAAGGATAATACTGGGATAAGGCAATCAGCATTTCAACACATGTCCAGAATCAGCGTTTATAACTTCTCTTTGTCCTAACCATCTCATTGTTTAATCTGCTGCTTTTAATTACCTTTTTGTGAACTATTTACAACTATGAAAAAATGGTGCATGTAATGCATTATTTAGTATGAATAATTGGAGAATTTTATATTGAGTCACATAAGCATGTTTTGAATGGTATATGTGTATATTCTCATTCAGAGAGTTGATTTTTTGAGTGGTTTATGGTTTAGATAATTATTTGTGTGTGACAGTTTTAATACTTTTGTGTATGATTGTACATTTTATGACCCTATTGATTAAACACAACACTAAGTGTTGTTGGTACATTGAAAACTGTTTTTTTTTCTTTCTTCCCAAAATTGCTTTTATTATTAATCTATTAAACAGCACAATTTGTATTTTTTTCTGAAACTTATTGGTGAGAGGTTGAAATGAGGGATGTTATGTCAATTATTTTAACTCAATGTTTTAACTATCATGACCACTACACATTTGCAAGTTGTAAAATAACCGCAAGAAAAATGTTTACAAATTTGAAGTGCTTAAAGTAGGCAATTATCATCACTACCACATGATATTCTCTAGCCAATACTGTTGTAGCTAAAACTAAAATATCACAATAGGTTTTATGGTGTAAAAATGTGACTTTTGTAGTTTGACCACTTGTGGATTGCAAGGTTGAGCAGCATAGTAGATAGCCAAAAATCTAAAATTCATGTCAGAATGAAGATGGACAGAGTCCTGGCTATATCTATTGGAGCTGATAACACCTTTTATCTTTATGAAAAACTTGAACAACAGGTGAACTCTTCTTTACAACTATGGATCATTTTTTCTTCAAAGGCTGTTTTTACTATTACTACTGGTCTTTTAAAAAGACAGCTATATAATATTTTAAATTTAATATTACTACATCAAGAGCAGATAAGAAAACATTTTGGCCAAATTAATTTTATTTCACCTTCACCCAAACTCAAAAAATTAGGAACAAATTCAAATATTGCTTTGCTATTGCATATTCAGAGAATTTTCATACACATGTGAAAGTATTTGAATAAGTTAAGTTTTATCAAATGTTTTTTTTTCTATTGTTAGAAACTCATCAGAAAGCTTAAGAAATGTCTATTGTCAGATATTTACATGATTATTTTTAACTATCCTGCTAATTTTAATCAGTATATTATCTAATTTAACATACTACCATCACAACTTAAATAACCTAAGAAGAAATTACTTGAGTATTATCAATTAATTAAAGTAAAGTAAGTTTCCCTTTCAAACCTGATGGTCTATGGGGCAAGTGAAGTAGAGTTCACTTGTTACTGTGACCTCCGCATTATCAATTAAGCTATCCTATATACCTATTAAATATACTCTTCACTAACCCTTGGACTGAGAAATATTAAATTAGAATATTATTGACCTACTCATCAGCATCGAAGAGAACTAAAAAAAAATCCATCTATGGCAATAAGCTAGGAGCTGGCTTCTACCATTTGAGAAAACATACCATAAACAACAAAATAATACCCTATCTCAGCATGCATTGAAAAAGTTACTAAGCAACAGGCATCATCAATACTTGAAAGTTTAAACTTTACTTATAATTTAAGAGAATATTATTCTTTTGATTTCTGTGTAAAAGAAAAACAAAATATGTACAAGTAACTACTGTCATCAAAACAAAGTAATTTCTGTTAGAGCTGTTAGTTTTAGTGGTCTACATCAAACTTGAAAAAATGTAAAAAATTGGTACATTCAATTTACTTGATGTTTCTACGATGTAACTCAAATGACTAGGAAAACATAATAAAACAATATGTAAACTAGCATTAGGCTCCACTTAAGGAGTATGGAAAAGCTGTGTACTGTAAAACCAATACATATTAACCTTATTTAACATAGCTGCAATTATTGCTTAAGAACTGTTCTTTGTTTTGATCATCTGGCTGAGTATGAACTGGACTTCTGTCAAAAGCTTACATTCATCAACAAGAAAACATCAACATAAAAAGATATAACAAAAATCTGGATGGAGGGCAGCATCAATTACATGTCGTATAGGCAATTTCAATCTTCAATCATGAAAAAAGGCTTCAAGGACTAGTAACCATTGATTAGTCAGTTAAATTACACCAGATATATCACTAGTAGAATAAATCACATAATCAAAGTCAAGATTTATTCTGCACATTGTCAGTCAGATAAACCACATCAAAATCAGTAAAACCACACACTAGTCAGTCATTTCAAAACATTTCTGTTTTCTATATACTAGTATCAGCTTCAAACATAAATAAACATCATTCAATATGGAAGTCAACAATAAACAATGCTATAAAAATAATGCTCTGAATTTCCCTGAATTTTTCTATGAACACACATGATGAAATATGAGGTTAATGATATGGGAATGTCTGAATGTTCTCTGTACAAAATGGAAATGCGATCAAGTGCAACAGGGCAGGTGACTGCTGACTTAACTAGAGATCTGATCTGGTACTATCAAGTTCCTGGGCAGGTTTTCTTCCAGGCAGTTACAGCCACAGCCAGAGGGACAGAGGGCCTGGGTGGAGAACCAGTCAATCATGTGACCCATGTGACCTCCGTGGTGGCAGGTCATGCAGACATTGGCTAGATCTGGGAATATTAAGTTCATTTGGAGGTTATGAAAAAGATGAAGTTAACATTGGCTAGATCTGGGAATATGGGAATATAAAGTTCATTTGGAGGTTATGAAAAAGATGATGTTTACATTGGCTAGATCTGGGAATATGGGAATATAAAGTTCATTTGGAGGTTATGAAAAAGATGATGTTAACATTGGCTAGATCGGAGATTATTGAGTTCATTTGCTGTTTATTGTTTCATGATATCTGAGAATATTGAGTTCATTTGCTGTTTATTAAAAACATGATATAGTCATTAGCAAGATCTAGAAATTTAGGGTTCATTTGGAGGTTATTAAAAATTAAAGAAAAAAAAATGGTAATTTTAAAAAACTTCTGATTGTAATTTAGCTTTTCATTTAGGTTATATTGGTGTAAAAAAAACAACACATTTTAGCACAAAATTATGAGTTTTTTAGTACTGACATTTGATGGATTTATGCTTTTTGTACTGGTGTTTGTTAGGTTTATGTTTTTGGTACTGGCATTTGATAGGTTTATGTTTTTGGTACTGGCATTTGATAGGTTTATGTTATTGGTGCTGTTTGTTAGGTTTATGTTTTTGGTACTGGTCTATGCAGGTGGAATCACTGACCTCTAAAGGGGTCGGCGTGGTCGAGTCGGTAAAGCTCATGGTTGCTAAACTGAAAAGTCTCGAGTTCGAACCCTCGGGCAGATGAGGCTCGTTAGCTGGGGACAGCCACTCTTCTAGGAGAGACAACTCCAAAAATAAAACATCTGCTGCCTTGTAGTTTGTTCTTGGTTGGACAAAGGCTATGGAAGCAAATCCAAAAAGAAAAGCAGGCTGAAATCGGAGTCAATGGCCTCAATGGCGCATAACCAGTTGACACGTACCGCTTAATTGTGTTGGAGGCGTGGTCGAGTCGGCAAAAAGCTCATGGTTGATAAATTCGAACAAATTCTCGAGTTCGAACCCACTGGCAGATAAATCTCGATCCCCTTCAACACTAATAATTAAGAACAAAGAAGAAGAAGACTGACCTCTAACACCCAGATTACACACTGCACACCTCAGGGCTGTGTATGAACAATGTGTACACTGGGCTCCCTTCACGTCTTCATGACAGTTCCAACATGAAACAGGAAACTCTAGAGAAATTAAACCAAGGTTATCACATGAACTTTTTTGTATCAGCTATGGGAGGAGAAATGAATTTAAGAAAAATATTTTCCCCCCATTTCATTGGAAATAATCAAAATTATATTTAGACAAGTATTTTTTAAAGAAATAGTGGTCTACAGAAAAAAATGATGTAGTTTTTTCTATTATTTTAATTTAATAATGGTAAACAACATCATCCATTGACTTTATTTTACTTTTCTAGACTTTATACACATTATAGCTGGGTAGGTTCAATATTTCATCCATCAAACACGAGAAGATTAGCAAGCGTGTGCTTCACCACAACATAATCTACTAAGCACATTTAAGTTTTTACAATAGTTTTTGTTCTTATTTCAGTGTATTTCATTAAATTAAAAACAAAACCTCAGTCAGATATTTAGTGAACTAACCTATAACTTTTTGTTCTGCATCAATGCTGTTGGTGTGTTTTAATATCAGTGCTCTTTCATTCAACAATCCCCATTTGAAGAGTATGTTGGCATATGTCTTCTTTATATGTTCATAATGCTGTCTTAATTCTGGGGCTAACATTCTGCAATAAATAAACATTTTTACTTTAAAAATAGAAAACCTACAATTTTAGATGCAGATCTAAGTTAAAGGATAACAGAATGAATATACCAAATTATATTGGTCCTTTCAGAGTTAAAATTTACAAGGAAAGGCAGGTAGGGACCAGATTGCTCATATAATTAACCAACACCACAAGAAATAACAACCCCCTGCCCATTACCATAGAAGTAAAAAATCAAACACCTCAGAACACCAATCTCAGATTAATTTCATAAAGGGAAGTAATACTGAAAGAAATAGCATGATGGGGGACTATTGAGATTAGTTAGAAGCCCAAACCCCTGGGAAGCCAAACTACAAGTTATGTGGGTCCAAACAAGATAACTAAAACAACATCCATACATACTTTCAGTATTAATTTGACATTCAGGCATAATTGCTGCTATTAGTATTAATCTGACATCCCTACATACTTGCTGTTGTTGCGATGTTGTGAGATCTCTTTCTCCAGAACACGGTCCTTTGGATCTTTATCCTCAACAATCTTGAACTCGTCATACGACTCTGACCAACTGAATGACCGTTTACTTTTGATCATGGCTAATGAATAAACACACCCATTGTTTTAGTACATAACCTACTGCAAGAAAACAACTCTAAAGCTCCTTTAAGGTATTTGAAAAATCTTGAATTTTTAAATTAATAAGCGTCTTTAGTCTTTACCATAACAAAAGCCAGTCTAAACTAAAGTGAAAGAAAATAATTCATGCTATTTTAAAATCAGTTCTTAACTATCAACAAGCCAGGTGCAAGATGTCTTTCATTCTCACCCATGTTTAGTTCAACATTCCAGATGATTTAAAAATATGCATTTTATTAAATACACAATGCTAAAACAAGAAAAAGTTCAGTCTAACTAATTAGGCTACAACTCAGTAAAATAGTTTTAAAATAAAAAGCTAGTTAGGAATAAAGGGTATAATGGCTAATTGTTTTGTTGTAAAAATAAGCAATTTACTAGATAAGCAAAAACATTTTTAATAGGAATCTGCACTACCATTAAGTCTGTAAAGGAGATTTACAGTAAGGATTAGAAGCTAAACAAATTAAGTCATGACATAGGTAATATAAACTAAATGTCAAAATCTTGTTAGTTAACTTTTAACAAGTAGATAAATTTAAAAAGAACAGGAAACAAAAAATTAAACCCAAATTAAAACTGCAAATCAGCATTCAGTTACTGCAAGTTCAACAAGTAATCTTAAAATTCAACAAGACTGGGTTTTTTGTTGTTATCTCATAGTTATATACAGTACACAATTCTAATAGGAATAGTTAACTAACATTAATTGCAAATATTGAATTCAATCTAGTTAAACATTTTTCGGGGTTAAAGAAAAAAAAATTAAATTGTTAAAGTTAAAGGGATTATTTCAGTTATTTTATACTAAATTTTCATAATAAATTCACATATGTACCACAACTTCACGTATTATGTAAATAAAATGCCAGAAAAGATAAAAGTCTACTTGTTTAAGTTAGATACTAAAATATCTACAATTTCTGATATTGCCATGAACTGATAAGGCTACCTTATAAAGGCAAAGAGCCAAGTTTATACAAGTTCAGTAACAGGGTAGTATTGTCAAATAAAGGTTAAGGAGAAAGGTGGGTGGGTAAATATAGTATGGGTTAAATGTATTATCTTAAAGAGACATGCACAGATTTAGCTTTGGACATAGATTTCCTGATTACATTCTCGATTAAGCAAGTTCAAGAAGTAACTCTTCTTGTAAGAGTATTAAAAAAGCAATTTGAAAACAAGTATTTTCTTGATTATATCATTAATAATTCCTTGTTCTGTCTAGCTAATCCACCCTACCATTTCTGCTTAATTAATCAATCATAACAATTTATAATAAGCTTATTATAAATTATACATTGTTGCTTACACAACAGCAGCTTTTTATAACCAGTTTAAGCAGAACAGCTATTAATATAGTATACAAATATGAGCTTAAACAATCCATAAACATCAGTTTTAAAAAAAACAAAATAAGTCTGTCTTAGCTCCAAAACTTTTGAGTATAAAAAAGTTCAAGTTGAGAGGAGCTAGTCACTAAAACTGAATGTTTAGTTTTCTTTTTTAAAAAAGACCCTAGTTCTGAAAACCCACTGAGTATAAGAGTTCTTCTATAACTTGCAGTCAACTCATTACCAAGATGTGCTCTAGCAACCTGTATCTTTAGAAATACAATTCCTATCTAAAGATAACACTCATGAACAAAGTTTAGCTCTTTTAAAAGTAAATAAAAGGAGTCAACAGACATATTTTAGTATTATTCAATATTTAAACAACATGATTATCCTATTACTGAGACTTTCAATGGTATAGTTTTAAATAATAATTACCGGGCTGTGATTAAGTATAGCTATATTCAATGTAAAACAAGAGGCTATCAGTTTTGTGTTTGAATATATTAAACTGCCCAAATAACATTATTTATTTAAACATAAAACATTATTGCCAATTTTAATTTGAGCTGATGACTTACATATTTATACTAACTTTCAATACTGCATGTAATGAATGACCACCTACTATAGCTTTATAGTTACTTGACAGCAACAGTGTTTTGCTGCACTATAGTATCTTGAATGTAGTTATAGCTTACAGCTATAGAATACAGTTTTAGTTACTCAAGTGAAGTTAAAGCTTTATTTAAACTATACAAATTAACCAAGAGTAATTTACATTAATTGGGTGATGAGTGGTAGAAAGTAGAAGACAGAATTTCTTCTAGCCATTGCCACAGCTTGAGTTTGGTCATAGTAGTTCAATTTTATAATCTTAAAAAAAAAAGAAAAACCTTGTAACAAAAGAACGCAGCAGTTCTGAACATTACCCTTAAACATTTGGATAATAGCATCAAAAGATCATGATGCTTCCAACAGCAATATTATGGAGAATTAATAAGTGAATATATTTTATATATTACTCAGTACAAGAACTGCAAAGAAAAATAACTCTGTGCAAATTATAAGTGTAGCAGGTATCTTCAGGGTTGACTGCCCCTGTATGTAGTTAAGGTTTAGTTTACATGCATATTGGAATACCAAAAATAAACAAAGAAAGTTGAGTCAACAAATCAGAAACAGTAACTACGTATTGGTATAACTGGATGTGTTACCTGCCGATCTGGAAGCTTTGCCACGACCTTTAAGAAGGAGTTTGTAAAAAACATTTAAGCAGCTCATAAAGTACAGGGGAACACAAAGATCCTTCAAAACTGAACACGATTCCATTAAGCCAAGTAGTTAAAAATGACTGTTACATTACTAAATCTATTTCCATTTAAAATAAATCTGGATAAGGCTCCTATAAAAAGATCTAGATTAAACAAAATTATTTTTTCATAATGAAATAAAGAAGATGTTTACTTTAGGACAAGAATTTGTATCCAATAAACAGTTCTTAAACAGAAATAATATTTCCTATAATCATCCATAAAAATTAGACTAAAGGATTCCTAAATAGGGAAAAAAGAAAACTGAAATGTAAAAAGGAATGAGACAATTCATGTCGAAGCATGCAGGTTAATCCACAACACAAAGTCACTCAGCAAGTCTGGCATGCTGTACTAACCTAGGACAACCAGAGCTACAGAATGATGAGCAGCATGCAAGAATAAAGACAAGTTTTTTTTAGTCCACAGCTAAACAGCCATTGATTACTGGAAATTTTATGCTGGTTGACTAAATCTCACAACACTTTATGACAGACATTGTTGCAATATTCTTACAATCATAAACTTTTATGCATACAATCAAATACCCTTTCTGTATTCTATAGTAGACTAGCTAGCAATATCATTCCCATCACAATTATTTTAATGGACAACGTAGACACATTCTTCCCATCATAACACTAGATTGCTATGCAACTGCAGTGCTAAAACTTGCCTAATAAAGCAGAATTATTCAATTAATTATCATAGAGATGACCTTGAAGAAAAAGTGTAACCATTTTTCCATTGTTTCTAAAATAAATTAGATGTGTATCAGTCATTAATTCAGACAAAAAAACTTGAGTTCACCAAAACTTACAAATGTTTCACCACTGTTAACATTTTTTGACTGAATAAGAACATCTCAATTTGGAACAAAGAAAGTAGAACTAAGAATAACCATTGCAGGAAATAAATGCAAATGAAAGAAATATTTGCATATAAATGTTTTGAAAACTTTAAAAATATACACAGAGTAACATTACAAAGAAAATTCTGAACTTTGTGACAAAAAAGTTGGTTTGGACAATGTATTTCCCCATGTGTTCAGCTTCAACTATCCTGCCTTACCAGAACCCAACAGCGCAAACTGATCCCAACTAACAATAAAAACCCTTAATTTGACATAGAACATTACCATAAACTATTATGTATCAACAATAAAACCCACTCTTTTAACCGTACCAGCAAATCCCCATGACCAGAACCCCCTTGGGAAGAAAAAAACAAAAAAAAAAACAAAGCAAAAGCATGTCTACCCTGTACTTTAAACACCCATAACTTCTTGAATGAGTTCTATACAGACCTGCACGGAACAAGGCTGCCAGATTGGGTTGTGAGGCTACCTCTGCCATTGTTCGGCCTCTGCCCCTGACAACTGATACACTTGATGCAATTAAAGAAGATGAAGGGGATGAAGATGGCGGAGGGGGCAGAGAAGGAAATGGTGAATGGTAGATCTGTACAGCTGCATTGGAGCCTGTCTTGTTAACTAAATTCACATTG
Organism: Physella acuta; assembly: GCF_028476545.2. Taxonomy (NCBI): domain Eukaryota; kingdom Metazoa; phylum Mollusca; class Gastropoda; family Physidae; genus Physella; species Physella acuta. Next base: position 143,732 of record NW_026732243.1, read on the forward strand.
AAGGGTTAAGACATACATGTTAGTTCTTCAGCCTCAAATGTTTACTTAAAATGGCTTACCTTAAATATTTATCAGATTTGTTTTTTAAAACTCCTAAAATTAAATTCCATACCAGTTAAGTATAAAATAATGTATCAGACTAGCTAGCATAGTTTTCAACTATATTACTCTGATTTTCTAAACTAATTATTTGTTTATTTACAAATTTTTCCCTTGTATATTAGAGTAATTTTTTTTTTACCCTAAGACAAAGGCCTGAGATAAAACAAAGCCTCTTAAATATCCCGTCAAAAAGATACTAGCAAGATACTAGCACTAATAGCACTAAAATAACGAATGACAACTTAATAGACAACTACTGATTTAAGTTTAAAGATAACAGAGACAGCTGTAATGCCAATGACAGATCACATTTTGTTTATCAATAGCCAACCCAAAACATGGATTAAAAATGATTAATTATCATATGTGGATTTTTTAAAAACTTACAAAAGTAATAAGCTAATTTAAAAGCAACAACAGGTCTAAAAATGGCAGATTTTAAAATGTCCAACAACGAAGAAAATTTATTGTTTCTATATTAAAAAAAAGTCAATTAAAAAAAATATAAAAAAATGTATTAAGTAAAACAAATTAACGTCAATTTTTTTGGTTAAAATATTTAGTTTCATTACACATAATATTTTAGTTCTATAATGGCATTAAGACCAAGCCAGTATCTGGATTGATCTATCTTCTAATTCTGTGTTTTGACACAAATCATTTCAAGTTTCTAACACTGCAATAAAGAAGGCAAACCCTTGGGATTAAATAACAAAACTTAAAAGAAATTGTGAACAGTTTTTAGAACAACATCAAAACTATAAATAAAAAAAAAGAATTTCCACAAACAGGTAAGCAATGTTGAACCAAAAATTTCTGAAGCATGAGATTTCTTTCTCTTACCTGCATGTTTTAAAAATTGGACAAATGCCTTTGCTTAAGGCTCTTTGTTCCAAAGGATTAAAAATGATTTTGAAAACAGCATAAACTAACCTACAATGTTGAACAAGTAAACAACAATCATACAAGAATAAGTGTCAAGGTTAAAAAAAAAAAATAAAAAAGAGAGACAAAGAAAGCACTACAGGTCAAACTGGTGTTGAAACAGTCATTAGTGTCATTCACAAGATAGTGCCCCACCCTATAGCTTCCCCCACCATGCACACCCTCGTGGCTTTTCTTTTCATGCCAAACCAAGATAATACAAAAAAAAAATTGTACTATTATTGAAGTGTTCAATTAAAAAATGGCTAGTCTTTGATTTTCAAGCTAATTAAAATATTTTTTTTTTTAAATTTGCAAACTACTTACAGTAACAAAAGCTAGCTTGCATGTAATGCAATTTATACAAAATAATTTTGATAGTAACAGAAGTGGCAAAATAAAAATAAAAAAAATAAATGGTGTGTACAATGGCATTTGGCATGAAAAAGTAAAAGTGATTGATTTTATTTCTCTGGTTATAAAGTGTGGGCAAAGCAAGGGGAGAGCACTTGAGGATAAAACAACTTACTGGATGTCCACCCTTTCAGCAGATTGGTCATAGAGGAGACCGTGTGGTAAGGATTGTATGGCTGTTGGGGGGTTTGGGGTTGGTGAGGAGATTACGTGGAGATCAGGGGGATGGAAATAAGAAACAAAATTAACAATTTCATTGGCATCATCAAATTACAGTACAAGTGGTGCATCAAACATGAATGAGGCTAAGTCTACTAATGAAAAGATGTACTTCAAAGACAAGAAATGGTAAACAAACTTGAATGAACACAAGAGAATCAACAGTTTAACAGATGTAGCAGAAGTGTCACACTGACTCGCTAAATATAACAATCTGTAGAAATAAGCAGACGTGTCACGCAACCTTGCTAAACATACACGAACCGCGTCCAAGCAGAAAAAAACAATTTTATCTGTAATCCCATTAAGTCTATCCTGAAAACATTTCTTTGCAACATTTCTATGTGGTTAAAAATCTGTGAACTTTCATTCATACTATTGCATATTTTTTTCCAAGGCTTGATAAAAAATATATTTTATAGACTGTTAAAAAATGTACATATAAATTTAAAAACAATGTCCTCAATTAGTTTTCTGTTAGTGAAATCATATTTAAAAAATTGTTTTGTAAGCATGTGTATATGAAGTCCTTCCCGACGTCAATGAAACAGAAAAACTCTGCAACCTGAGTTGGTTAGAAGTCTAAACTAAGTCCATAGTATCATGTGGATTACCATTAGAAGCAAAAGAAATCAGCAAAAATATTTATTCTGGTTAGATTATGTACGGAGAAAGCAATGTCAGGCTGTACAAACCTTTACTATAAGAGTCCTGAAAGGGTGAAAAACTTTATTTAAACAAAAAATTTCTATAAAAGAGTATAATATAACCTTATTGGGAAGTTTTAAAAAAAGTAAGAAAAAAAAATAGTTGAGGAAAATTATTTTTGCATTTTGCTAAGGAATTCATTTTTACTTTTTTTGTCAATAAAAAAAATCCAATGAGTGTGATTAATAATTATAAATAAACTATCACCAAAGCTAAGATTATAAAACACAAAAAAAAACCAAACAACAAAACAAAAGCACAAATTACAACACCTAGTGTTGCTACTGCTTTATCAACACTTTCCATGTCATCTAACCCTAAAATTTAATCCAAAAACCTTGTTCAGTTCTGACTAAGACCTTGTAAAACTAGCCCCTATTAAAATCAAAATGTGATCGGCCATGGGTGAGAATGAGACACCACCGTTTGTGGTTTAACAGGTGGCCACTTACGAAGCATATTCCACCCACTGTCAGTACTGCTAGCCATTGTAATTTCTGGCACCTGGTGTTTGGTTAAACAAAAGGCAGGTTATTTCTAGGTATTATTGCTATGCATAAGTTAACTCTTAATATGAATTGTGCAAGTATGTATTACGATGTGTAGGTGATAGTATCAATTGTTATCTCATGCATTTATGTGTAGAAAATTATTATGTTTAAGTTTGCTACATGTATGTTAAATTATTTTAACAACTGGTTTTTTACCATTTTTTTAAAAAAAATGAAATTGAAAGCAGTTTTAACATTTGCTTTTAATGTTCAGAAATGAACATAATATGTTTAAATTTAATCTAAATAATGAGTTTTAAAATTTTAAAAAATTTAGTTTTAATAAAAATAAGTTTATATTAAATAATGCTCCTGTAAGGAATAATATAAAAAGAAAGATGTATAGGAAAAAGTTTAGGAACTTTACATTGAAGAGGTTAAGGTTAAAAATTCCAACCATTAATGTATTAGCTCAATGTAAAAAATATTAATATTTACATTTCAGATTTACCATGTGTAATTTATTTGGTGAAAACTGGTAGGCTAATGTTTTAGTACTCTAAAACTTGACTGTGTTAAATTTATTTATTTTAAAAAAATGTTTTACAGCACTATGTCTTAACTAAATTCTTAAAATAGATTATAAATGAACTTAAAAAAAAAAAGTTCTATACTTTCTACTTACTTATATTTCTTAAAAATTACTTTAAAAAATAATAAGATGGCATGATTTAAGTTGTATTTTCAAGGGAAATGTGTAAATTCTTAACCAAAAAAAAAAGTTGGAAGACAATAGACTTTCATGCAATTTGATTCAGGTATTCAAACATTAACCGGTCAAGTAGGAAATCAAATATGAATATTTCAGAGCATGCATATTTTAAAAGTCTAATGGAATTAAGTGGCTTTTGAGTCTGAGAGGAAAAAACTTAAATAAATAAAATAAGGTACAAATTTAGTAGAAAAAAAATATTGCAATGTTTTTTGTTGTTGTTGTCAAGTTGGTCAAAACAAACTGTAAACAGGATTCATACAATACATTACTTCAAATTTATTTCTGTTTTTTTAAATATGAAATGCATTTTTACGCACTTGAAAGAATTTAAAATTCCCCTTTTTAGATTTGTAGAGCTTTTGATAACAATTTTTACATTAATATAGAAATAATTTTTTTTTAAATGCACAATCCACCAGTATAAATATTGGAAAAGTTGTGAACATAACAGTCCAGTCTCCCAGGTAATAGGGTCAGAGGAGATCAACGGGTGGAAAGGTTTACATGGAATTACTTCTAGCACCCTACAGACCTCAGGGATGGAGCACCACTTCTCTGGTTCAGGAACATAGTAATTTTCTCTTAAACTATCAGCAAGACTAGATCTTTCTTGTAAAGAATGTTTCCTTGTCTTCGAAAATGTATTTATGTAATGTATTAAAGTTTATTTTAAAAATTCATACTCACTTGATATTGTAAATTTGTAAATAAATATTAAACCTATTCTCTTATAAGCATAGATAAACAATATAATTTTTTTTTATATTAAAGTAACCTATCTTCTTCTTCTTCTTCATTCTTAATTCTAGTGTTGGAAGAAATTCCCTCCAACATAATTAAGTATTACGTGCCAACTTTGTGCCATATAGGCCTATAGCCAGTGATTGAATTAACCCTATTGTGACATTTTCATAACAGTCGATTCTGCTGCATCTGCTAGAAATACAGAAGTTCTTAGGGTAAGCACATTTTTCTGGTGAACAATTGACCATTCATTTGTAGTTCGAATACAAATGTAAATACTTTCTTTTTGCAATTATTCAACAATTTGACATGATTCATGATTATTTTGTTTATCTAGTTCTAAACTTTGATATTGTAGAGAAGAAATCAGTGTATGATTTTTACATGCCTTTAAAGAAAAATTAGAAGTGCTTACATTAGGTGCTATATATTCCGAAGTCTTTTGGCTGCTAGATGATGCCATGAGCGCTGAGAGATCTTTCCTGGGTTTTTCTTTGTCCCAGAAAACACAACAGAGCATGGCCATCGTCTGAACATCTTTTATTTTATTATAATGATCTAGCCTGGAAAAATAATTATTTTATTATACAAAAGTATAATTGCTATAAAATTTAATTAATCAGCAAAGACATGAAAAAGTCGTAGTTACATACAGCAAAAGTTATAACTAGATCTATATAAAATAAAACAATGAAAAAGTACATTTAAAAAAATAGGCACACATTTGCATGCCATATAATTCTAACATTTTTTTCAATATCTGCCTTCCAAAAGGTGTATAGGCCCAAGGCATGCCTTTAGAAATGTCCAGAGAGGGTTGTAAACATGGCTTTGTCATCTGATCCACTTGCTCCCACACCTAGAAACATCAATACACGTTCATGTAAACAGGCAGCGATAACTATCAACTAAAGAAAAGGGTCCGATTTGGAAACAAGGACCTCTAGAATTTGAGGCAGCTTTATTTTTTAGGTACACTACCAGCACATATCACTTTGCCAACATTAAGTGTTTATGGCTATGGATTTCAGGTCTAAGTGCAATGCAACTCCTCCCCCAACACCACCAATTGAAAAGCGAGACCCAAGAAGAATAAACACACTATAGGGCTAAACATCTTCTGCATTAAACTTTGCTGATTACTTTGTGTTAGATTGTAACTTTTCAATTAATTTCCACACAAAAAAATCTTTCAGTAATTAGGGTGTCATTTTTATTCATCCCCAAGGTGAAAAAACTTGCAAGATCCTCTTAGATGTGGGTTCTACATAAGGAAGAAACTTACCATGACTAAATCTTTTCTCCCCAACTTTTTGGCTACATTGCTGTTGTGTTCACATGTGCCGTGGATATCATCCAAGTCTAATCTGGAATAAGAAATAAACATTGATCAATGTGTACTATTGACTGTGGATTACACAGATTCACCTTTTTTTCTAATTCTTCAAATAATTACCTTCACTGTCAATTTGTATCAAAAGGTGACCTTTGTGAATATTCATCTTGCTAAAAAAATTTTGCAAACTTAAAGATGGTCACAAAAATTAACTTTTTTTAAAACTATTTCATAAAAAAATGAGAAGTACTTTCAGTGTCAATTTGTATCAAAAGATGACCTTCGTAAATATTCATCTTGCTGTAAAAATTTTGCATCCTTTTAGATTGTTATCAAATCTAATTTTTTTTTGTTTAAAACTATCCATAGAAACCGCAAGAAGAAATATTTACTTATAGTTTTGTGCTAGGAACTTGGAGATAGGAATTATGCTGGAGACATCATAGACTTTGACACTGCCAACCTTCTGCATCTTCTTATTCATCTTGTCAGCTTTGTCTTGCTTGCTTTCCTTTGTGTCACGAGCTCTTGCCTTATGGTGACCAGGCCGGTGATGTCTGCCCCTGTAATACTGTATAGGGGAAAAATCAAGTTTTCTGTTACGTAGGCCTAGCAGAATTAATGAAAATATAAAGATGAATCATAGACAGCTTTGGAAAGATGGAGCCTTAACAGGCATTTACTTACCATGTCAATGCAGACATGTTATTCCCATTGCATTGGTGGAACTAAACCTTTCTAGCATTACAGTGTGTTTGTATACAAAAATAAAGACTAATGGGGTAGTTAACTTCACCATGAGTCATTAACACTATTACTTTTTAGTTATAACTGTAACTTATACTTTAATTTAATTTTATGGTAAAAACATGAAAGTGATAGAAACAAAATGAAGTCATAGGCTGTGAAGGATGCGATTAAACCCCAAGTTTACCTTCTCTGTGTAAAAATTGCTGACACTTATGCCTTCAGCGGTTATAGCTGGTGGGCTGCTATAGAACAAAGATGAGACAAAAGAATTGGACTGTGGTCGCATCCACTGGGATGACATGGTGTAGGAGACTAGATCAGAGATTGCCCTGAAAACAATGGGAGAGAAAAGATGATTATTCATGACAGTTTTGTTGGGATTTATTTTGCTTTGAGTAATTTTTAGATGGTGTAAATTTAAAAAAAGAAAAAAAAAAGCATTTATTTATTTCTAAAATTATACTTAATTAAGGCTTATAAAAATGTGCTAAAAGAATCAATAGTGAAATTTAAAAAAAAAACTAGGGTGTTTAGCTACAATCTATCATTCCATTTAAAGCTTCCCTATAAGCTATTTTTTTAATTTAAAAAAGGTAGGTGACATGATATAAAAACAATAACAGTTGAATTTCTATTTTTGTTAACTTACCTTGGTGTGAGCTCAGAATCATCATTCACTTTTTTCATAGATGCAGGTATACCAAAGGTAACAAGGCGGTCTGAAATTGAATTGCAGGTGCTTTTAGAATAGATAATACATTGAGAATCCATTTATGAGAATAATTAAGATACAAGTCTCAACATTTCTAAGGTAACTTTTTAACTTAAAATAGTTTTGTTATTTTAGCTTTGCTTATATTAGTGGGCGACGGAGTGGTCTAGCAGCAGAGAGAACTGGACTGCTAACCTGTAAGTCTCGAGTTTAAATCCGGGTTCAAGTCAGTAGACCGTCCGTGTCCACCCAACTCTGATGGGTGCTTAACTCAAGTTAGGGAAAGTGAAGGCGGCTGAGCATAGTGCTGACCACACTATCTCTTCATATGCTGAGGTCACGGAAACAAGTGAACTCTACTTAACTTTAAAAGGGAACTTTACTTACTTATATTAGTGGTACATACTTTATATAAGAAAAGGGAAAAAAAATATTTTAAAAAATTGAAGTTAATTAATTACATAGCAAATCACCAGTTCAGTGTAGTAACAAGGCAGAAGCTATTATGTGAGTTTAAGGGTATATGTTTCTCACCATTAGAACAGAAAGTGGCACCACTTGTTCGAGGAAAAGGTATGCAAGAATCTTGGAAGCTGCCAGTGGGGTAAATGGGGACAACATTCTGAGCCACAGGGCTGACAGGGGGGCGGATTACTTTTTCTACATGAAACTTCTTGTCCAGGAGAGACTTGCGATCCTCTAGTTGCTGGTGGAAACAAATATAAAGTAGACGTTACGGGTCAGTTGTAGGTTAGGTTAGAATAGGCTAGAATAGTCTTGAATGTAGGGGAGAGGTGTGTGTGAGCTGAGTTAACCCCAGGGTGTTTAGGTAATGTTATCCCAAGGTTGAGTGCGGGTATAAAAGCTGGAGTGTAAGGTTGTAATGGCATGGTTTTTTAGCAGCTAGGGTCGAAGGAATGTGGTGTAATGATGACGATAAGTTAAATAAAGGTTTGAACAGTGCCTTGAATCATGTTTGGAGTTGAAAGGTCGATTGCAACAGTGGAGGTATGACAACCAAGTAGATTCAAGCAAATAAGGGCTTTGGGAACAAAGAAGAAAATTAAGTGGTTGCATTAATCAACTAAAAACCTACCTGCACAGGTGTTTCAGGTGACATAGGAGTTGACACAGTCTTCTCCATGTGTTGCAGCATGGTTTTAATGGCTGGCTCTAAACAATTGAGATGACTGCTGACAAACTTTGTACAGGTTTCATTAAATGCCTGGAATAATAAAAAAAAAATCTTTTATTTTTGTATTAAAAACTGTTAATTTAAAGTACTAAAACTCACACAAGTTTAATATTGATTTACATGAATATTTACGCATTTTTGCCATATGTATAGTATTTTAAAAAATCCGTTGCCTGTAACTGCCTTCTCAGATGTAAGCACTTTGGCAAAACATTTAATTCCTTTGTATACAAAACTAAGCTTAATCTCAATTGTTGATAATCTAGAGGATATTGTTTTGACATACTACTGAAGTGGTGAATTGAGAAGAGGCTGATAGTGAGAGGATTGTGTGTGTGTGTTAGGGTAGGTGTATTACAACACACAGACAATTTAGAGGATTGTGTGTGTGTTAGGGTAGATGTATTACAGCAGTCAGACAATTTATCTTTTCTGAAGGGAAACCAGGAAGTCTAGTGACAATAAAAATGTCACAACAGTTCTTATTTAAGACTTATTTCAACTCACTTTGTAAATCCCATTAGAGATTTCTTGATCTAAATTGGTCTGTGATATCACAATATTGGGAATGATCTTGATTGGATACCTATCAGGAAATGTCAGCTGTATGTCCAGGTAATGCAATCCTTTAGTTAACCTGAAAGTCAGCATTCTTCTCAAGAAATCTGCCTGAAATGAGTCCAACAAAAGCAGAGATGTCAAAGTAGTACATTTTGTACAACTCTAATTGAAACTTAATTCATGAAAGGATCATTTTTAAAAGATGACAAACAGAAAAAAACACAATATTTTAAAAATTTTTAATGTATATTTAAGTATCGTTAACTGGGTTAGTAAAAAAAAAACCTCAAACAATAAAGCCTAAATGTTCATTCATATGAAAGTACTTTTGTCTTTTTTAAATTACTCAAATAGCTAGTTATGTAACCATTAAGGTCTTAGTTAAAATATGTATTAATAGCTACTGAAGACTTGATTATTGGGGGGAATTTTCCACACAAATACAATTTACCTGTCAACAAAGCATTTTATACAAATTAACAAACATTATCATCAACTAATTAACATACCTGTTAATCTTTGAATATTTTACAGATTAACCTACCTGTTCTATCTTAAATCCAGGTATCCGTCCCTTGATTTCCTCTACCTCCTGGTCAAGAGGTAAGGCAGACAGCATAGTGGACATGAGTGACTGTCCACCTCCGGGGAGACTTGAGTTGGATTTATCCCCTGCTGTGGTCGAGTGACTGGACAAATCAATGGTCTCCTGGTGCGGCATTGACACGTGCTTCTCATCAAGTTGGGATTTATAATTCCCAAAACTTGTCAGTTCATCGTCTTCTAATAAGCCATTTGTTTGATCGTCTATTTCATAACCACAAGACTGACAAAAGAAGACAAAAAAATGTGTGTAATCAATAAACAATTTTAAAATTAACCATAATTAAGATTTAAAATTTTGATTTTTTTTAAAACCTTAAGCTATTCTATGCACAGACAATTCTTAATTACAGTCAAATATTAAAGTTCATTCAAACACTTAGAAAAAAGAAACCCAAAAAATTTAAATAACCAACACACAAAAAATATTTATAAAACCCAAAATGAAAATTATATTTACTGTGAAATAAAATTATGATTAAGCACAGACTTATTTTGACAAAAAAAAAAAAAAGAATAGAAAACCTTCAAAATAAAAAAAAAGATGTAGGTTATGGAGTAAATAAAAATAAATCAGCCGTACATTTAGCTGTGAAAAAAATAAATTATGACAAAATATGTTTTAAATTAAACTTAAAAAACTATGTGGCTTTAAATTTACCTTTTGCATAGTTGGATCTACTTTCCAAATCCTCAAACTTTGATCTTTTGACCATGTAACTAGCTGTTGATCCCTGGCACCTATTGATTTCAACATCTCACAATTTAAAATGTATTCACGTTTAATTACAATTATTCACATTTTATGTGTTCTATTTTATATAAACTTTCACTACTTAAATTAAATAACGCCTTCTTGCATGATTAAAATTATCTTATTAGTGCATAACTGAGAAGTGAAATCTTCCCACACAACTTACAGTTGCCATTCCATTCATGAATCGACATATCTTATAAACAAATTAAAACTACTGACCGATAATATTATCTAAGAGTATATAGAGTAACTGACCAGTTTGTTGCTTCTTCCACTGAAATTCTAAGATGACATCTTTATGACCAACAAATGTGTGGACGGGAGCAGATTGATTCCGTATGTGCCAAAGGTACAAGTTGTTATCTCCCCTCCTCAACTGGGGCACAACAACACTCACTATTCCTTCACCAAATGGCTGAAAAAATCCACAACAACAAAAATTGCACACCCCTATATTTATCTAAAACAATAAAGTCAATAAATAAAATTATACATATATATTTAAATGAAACAAAAAAAGGATTGATGCCAGATATTATAATCATCTGAAAAAGTAAAAAAAATATTACATACATGATTTAACCAAAACACAACACAATCAACAAATAAAATTACACATATTCAGAGACAGAAGAATTGTTGAGGTATTTGAAACTGTATAGTGAAAACTTAAGCCACCTACTGTGTATCTCGCTCGCCAAACTGGATTTTCAGAGTTGATCATAGCCTCACATTTTCTTGGATTATTATAATCCCAAACCTGAAAAATTGTTGTACATTGTTGAAAATCCTTAATTAAACTATTTAGCAATAATGAAGTCTGACAACAATTTTACCAGCGGCTTTACACTCTGGTGGATTAAACAGATTAACATCTCAATTTTCTCCCAATTATCATTTTTCAGCTGAGTTAATTTCTATTGCCTCTCCAATTCCACCCTCCAAACTAGATTTATTTTTAAAAAAACTGCTACACAATATAAGTTCTCTAAAAAAAATTGCTCAATAGCGAACATGACATTTCAATTTTGAATCTACAGTAAATAATGCATTAAACTTGTGACAGTACAAGAGAAAACTTACCCTTATGCTACAATCTTGACTAGCTGTGGTTAGCTTATGCTGGTCAGTGTTGCTCCAGTCTAAGCCATGGATTTTGGACGGATGTGCAGAGATATACTGCAGGGGTGCATTCCCTTTCTGCAATCACAGTTTTAAAATATCTTAAATGTAATAATTACACATTCTAAAAAATACTCATAAAAATGACCTTTAATGTAAAATTAATTCCTTTTGAAAATATAATAAATAAAGCAGTTTTAAAAAGTTTTCCAAGTAGACATAAAAATAAACTATGCCCAACAACTTAAAGCATAAAAAAAAAAGTAATACTCTTGGGTCCCAAATGCGAACATCTCCATCATGTGTTGTAGCAAAGAGATTATTTGTAACTTTGTTCCACTTGACTTGATATGCGCCTGCTAAGGAAAGTTACAATGAATTTAAAAGTAATCTTGACATGATAGACACTCAACATGTTAGAAAAGTTTTAAAATACAAACAAAGGTTTGTATCTTAAAAACTGCACAAAGTGTTTGTTTTTATGTTCAAAGATTAAGCTAAATTGAAATTACTTCCTTCAGAAAGCATTGGTGATTGAATGGTATATCTACTTGTTTTAAGCAAATTTATTACACCATCTAACAAATTTGAAGGAAAAACTTACAAACTGACTGAAATGATTTGACAGGTTTCTTGGAATCTCTACAAAAAATAATGAAATGATTATTAGTTTTATTTCAGAAAATAATTAAACTGCCAACTACAGATGGAAGAAGAAAATAATGTAAAAAAAATAAAAATTCCTAATCCTGTTGTATTGTAAGATATGCCACAGATTTTTTCCCCCACACTCATTACACAAGTACAAAACAACCTTATCAAACAAATATGAGTAATGATAGATAGAAAATTATGTTTGTAAACATAATGAAGGAGTAATTCACATTATACCTGACATCCCAAAAATATGTGTATGTGTCTACAGAACAGGAAGCAACAATGTTAACATCAAATGGTGACCAATCAACATCACTGGAATACAGAAATGTAAGTTCTAATGAGTACATATATTTATTTAAAAAATTATTTTCTTTACCATTATCAAATTTTACCTGTTAGTTAACAAACAAATTTTATACCATGATATTGTAAAAAAAGGTATAATTTCATGAATAATGAAACAGCAGATCAACCTTTACCTACCTAATATTTCTAGAATGTGCCTTTAATGAGCAGCAATGTGATGCAGACCCATCACGAAAATCAAAAACATCAAGCCTCTGGTTGCACTTAAAATAAAATATTAAGTCTTATGTTTTTATGTTTCTATGTGTGTATATACATTTATTTATAGTAGATGATCTAAGCAAAAGGCTACCGCTGATGTTTAGTATTTTGTAAAATTATTAAAGAAGCTGTAACATACTGCAGTAACAAATCTGTAGGCGTGTGATGCATGACCATTCCACTGAACACAACTGATGTCCCATTTGCTCTGTCTAGTGACTTTGACTGAGGTATGAGGTGTCTTGGTTAGATCTACAAATGCCAGATTCTTTCGCCTGTATAGCAGAACAATTGTAGAAGATTAACAAAAAGGGACACATTACAAATAATAAACATAAAAAGCAAAACTTTTAACTAAGTTACAGAAGAAAAAAAAAAAGAATTAAAAATGACAAGTCATCATTTTATTGATAAACCTTAGTTAACAAGACACCAAACATTTACTGTCAAAGTTATACCTACCCAGCCAACAGAGCCCATTGACCAATGCAATCCACGGCCATAGCACTGGCCTGTAGAAATAAATAAATGAATCATGTGATTTAATCATTAACACAAGCTAGAGGCCTAACTATAGAAAAAAAACCTCCCTTGATTCATGATTCCCTTTGGCTTTGGGTTGGGCAATTTATCATTTTTATTTAAAGCTGAAAACTTTTAAAGTAGGGTTTAGTAGTTTAATAGACTCTATGTCTATTTATTTTACATTTAATTCTAGGCTAGATCTATTAATAATTAATTAAATATGTTAGGCCGTTAGGCTAATAATATATGATTTAAAATTTAAATAAATTATTAATTAATACAGGCCCAACACTAAAAAGTTTATTTGATCAATTATCAAACTGAATGAAGATCTAGATAATGATCAGTGACATCTTTATATCTATCTTTATATCCTCAATCATTATCCAAGACAACAGAATAACTTGAGGCCCACGGGACGAGTGCGACTGAGTTCTCAGTTCTGTTTGTTTACGACTTACGAGCAGGAGTTGTGAGATTCTTGAGGCCCATAATAAAACTTAACTAATGTTAGAATATAGGCTACAGAAGAAGCAACAGGGTAATATTTATAAGAGGCGCATGATTGATCATTTAATTAAACCCTGAAATACATCATAAATGAACTAAAATTAACCTGAATATCTTTGAATTCTGTCACTGCAAGCTCTGTGCTCCATCGTCCGGCCATTGTTTTGATAATAACAATCGTAAAGATCTTGGCTTAGCCAGATTTTTAAAAATCCTCGTAGAGTATAGATCTCAAGTCAGCAACAGCAGCAGCTGTTGACAAAAAATTGTGTTGACAAGGCCTGTGAAATAAACATTCAAAAATATGAATTAGATCTAGATCTAGAATCTATATGTATAGAGATCTAGACTCTAGACTAGATGTATCAAGACAACTATGCTTATCCATTAATTAGACCTATTTTATATTTTTTAATGAGCAGTAATTTGCTAATTATTTGAAATTTTGTACACAAACAAATGATAGTCTTGTCCGTTGCTAAATCACTGTTACTGTTTGCATTCTTGTCACCTGATACATTCACAAACAATGACAGAAAATCAAAATAATCAATTATTCGAGAGTTTATTTGACTTATGTTAACCCCCAACAGAAGCTTACCGCTCTCCGAATTCCAATTTTTCTTTTTCAAAACCGAAATTTAAAAAAAAAATATTTACGAACTGGATCAAGTTTGGGTGTATTATCAATTTTTATCAAAGTTCTGTTTAAAATATAAATTACTTCTTGCAGCGCAAAAGTACGTCAAGCTTTCTGAACCCCTGCCTTTCGCTCGCCAACATCGTCACCTCTTACCAACACATATAAGTGGCCCATCATTTATTGTACAAAAAATCTGACCCCCCCCCCCTCATCACACACCGTCACAAATTTACGGACCCCCCTCCCTCCCGAGTGTGACGTCATTTATGGACGACCCCTAACTAACGCAATTTTATTACTAATTGCATTAATCTCACTGGATCTACCATTTGTATTCATTATTTATGAACGACCCTTAACATTAAACGTTTGCAGGCAGTAAAATCGCAGTGGCGTAGCGAGGTCGGGTGTCACCTGGTGCGGCACTTACTGGTGTCAACCCCCAGAGGCGTAGCGACCCTTCTCGGGGACAAACTTTCAATTTTCGATTTGCACCCCCTCCCCTCAAACTTTTGATTTGCACCCCCCCTCAAACTTTCGATTTGCACCCCCCCCCTCAAATTTTTCTCTATATATTGCTATTTTTTGCCGTGGTGTCACCCCCTAAATGGTGTCACCCGGTGCGGTCCGCACCCCCCCTCGCTACGCCTCTGAGTAGACGGACCGAGTTCATCCTCCTTAAATGGCGGCATATGATCATAAAACTGTCATTTGGCAATCCTAGTGTCCGGTTGTCTTTACTTTTCTACGGAAAAATACGAAAACAGCACAAACAGAAAATTTTTTGTCGGGCGTTTTTTTTCTCCATCAATGATTCCAAGTGTACGTTTTAAGACTTGGCATGAACTTATGTTAAAATAACAACAACTTAAAAACAATTAAAACACTAATAGGACCATTGCAGTATCGTTCCAGGGGGCCCACCGAGATTTTTTCCTGGGGATGTTATGGGGTAGGGGGGGGGGGGAGGGGGGGTAAAAGTATATATTTTCTATAAAAAGTGTACTCTGTTCGGGTGCGGGGCAGTGGACGTGCTTCGAGGGAGAGGCAGTGCCCCGCCGAAGATATGACTGAAAGAAACATGGATCAGGTCTCTTCTCTTTATCAGTGTTTCTTCCAGACTTTGATATTTTCGGGGGGGGGGGGGGGGGGGAGTTCAACATTTTCCGTGGGGGGGGGGGGGGGGGGGGGCACTGGTAAAAGTATATATTTTCTATATAATTTCCATTTCGTTCGTGGGGGGGGGGGCGGTAGAGATGCCGGGCAGAAACTCTGTTCTTTATCAACTGGCAAACTAGCTCAAATGTATTTTTAAAAAAAAAAACGATGCGAAATCATTCTTACAGCAACCCCCAACCCCAGTAGTTACTTCTTGAGTGTGTTGAGCTTTATTGTAGAGCATCGATTGTAAACATATTTTTTAGCATGAGAACTGTTCAGCCCGATTAGATCTACGTGTTTTCTAAAACTCTCTCCAGTGCTAACTTCTGGTAGTTTGGTCACGTGTGTGAATCATTAAACTTGTCAGGGAGCGAGCATCTATTATGTGACACAAAAACTGGACACGTTTAACCCACCCCTCCACTCTATATAGCTCGTTATCCTTTTCGGACGAGGTGGTATATGGGGCGGATGAAGCAGAGTTAACCTAGTGTTTCTGTGACCTCGAAGTATGAAGTAATAGTATGATCAGCCGCCTTTACTTTGCTTAAAGTGAGTCAGGTACTCATTAGAGCTGGGTGAACTCACGGGGCGTTCTACGTATTCGAGATCGGGATGCGAGCTAAAAACGTCCATGTTAGCAGTCGTGCGCTATAACATTCGACCATGCCGTCCTATACAATTCACTCCATTCAGTAAAAGCAGAAATGTAATATAATACATCTATTGCCTGCCCCCTTCCCAACCCTACCCATTATAGTTTAACTAATAAAGTCTAATATTGGCATTCATCATCTTTTCCTTTCATGCCCACACAACATGGGGCAGATGAAGTAGAGTTCATCTGTTTAATGACCTCGGTATATGAATGGATAGTATGGTCAGCACTATGCCCAGCTGCCGTAATTGTCCCTAACTTGAGTTAGGTACCCATCAGAGCTGGGTGGACTCTGGGACTTTTCTTAAATAGATGGTTCACGTATATAGCTGAAATTAGTTTAATGGTTTATTTAAGAGTAGGGGTGAAGGGACGGTGATGTCAGTTTAACGGCGTGTAGTAGGGGGCGGGATCTAGCTTTTTGTGACGATGTGACGGTTTGTGGGTCGGGGTAAATATTCTAAAGCTGCGTGACGAACCGTTACTTCACAACAAAGAGCATTAGGACAGCAATCTTATACTGCCAAAATAATTATCATGTTATCCACCCTCGCCCTCCCCTAAGCTAGAGGGATGAAGATAAACTTTGTGACGTCACTTTATTTTCGCGGGGGGGGGGGGGGGAGGGGGATTTTTATTTAACGAGATAATGTGAGGCAATGTGAGATCACACAGTGGGTGGATATTTTGATTTATCATTATTATAGGTGGTCTGTGAGCACTGTTTCTGTCAGGCATCTTTACGCGGGGGGGGGGGGGGGGTGCAAACCCCCTTCTTAAGCACATCTACCGTCTTTCCCCCCCCCCCCCCTGAACGAATAAGAATTAATAAAGAAAATGTATACTTTTACCAGTGTCCCTCGGTGCCCCCCCCCCCCCCGGAAAATGTAGTCCATGCCCCCAAGAGTTTCAAGTGCCCCACCCCCTCTTCACTAAGAAAAAAGTCTGAAAGAAACACTGTCTGTGAGTTAGAGAAATCCTTATATTTTAAGATCGCTAGTTTTAAATTTGGTACCAAATATAGTGGGTTTTTTTTTTTTTTTTTTAAATACAAAATAAATAATAATGGTTAAATTACGGCCGGCGTTTTGATTAAAAAAATAAAGCCAACACTTACATTTTTAAAATACATCTATAGTTTCGATTTTTACAGGGAGGAAAAAAAGCATTCCATATAATAGAAACAATGTTCTCATCATTTATAAATTGTATTATAAAATGTACTGTGTTTATATAAAAATATAAAGTTGAACTAATAAACGTAATTTTTTCCCAACTAATTATCATAAAAATAGAATCGATACTTTAAACAGTCGTAATGGGATTTTGAATTGTTCTACGATTGTTGCTTTTCGTTTAGAAATGTTTTTTTACTGCAGACTCACAAGACCGATAACTCACATCTGACTAGCACACGCGCGCACGATTTCGCATTTATCGTGGCTTCCCTACCTGAGGGTACACTGATGCATCGATCGCTCACCGGCACTCATTATGATGATGTATGCGCTCACCCTACAATGGCGGGCTCGCGCACGTATTCAGGCTGCCCAGAGAAAACCAACTAGTAAAACAACAGGGACGGTTAGAAGTCAAGCAAGAGGGTAGGACGGGGCAGGGTATATCCATGTTTATATAAAATAGCCTTAATTTTCATAATTTCTTGTGCAAGTTGAAGAATAATTTCAGAAGAGCCCCTGCGTTAAGTGACGTCACGCAAACCCCAGAAAACAGGCTTGGTCGATTCCAAGTTGGCGTTAGTATTTTTATATAGATTTGCCTACGGTAGCGCTGCTGTGAAAGTGCGCCGGCCACTCGTTCTCTCATCGCTCCACGAACCGAACCTCGATTCCACAAACTGGGTTGAGGGCGATTCAGTTTCGTATGAAAAAATAAACAACATAGATAATCTTATACGTGCAAGATATCGCAAGGTTTTGTTAAATGTTTTTATTCCTGTGTACTATGCTGGGGTGATTCGAAAAGCGGATACCGTGCTTGCACTACTCGCAATGTGTTGAGGCCGCTCCCGCTGGAAGACGCTCGCGGAGTTCTACTGAGCTTAGACCGCTGCGACATCTCGTGAGTTCTCGCGCTGCCCGAGAGCTTGCTTTTTATGCAGAGCAAGACACCGACATATTTAGCAGGTCTGAAGCTTGTTCGGGGCGGCGACCGTATTTCTTGTGTGCGGTGTATTGTGGCTTGGTCAGTTTTTCGTCCTTCTTGGATATTTTTTTTATGATCGGGATTTTTGAGTTTGGGTCAACGTTCGCCCCGGGGGTCAGTTGTTTGTTTTTTCACAGTTTGATCTGCTAGCGTGGTAGTGGTAACCACGGCGCTAGCGGAGGGCTAGACAAGGAGTCGGGCAGGTGCGTCGTGCCGGTCTCTCGGTCGCAACATTCGCCATCATAGCCATGGGTTGTACTTTGAGCGCCGAGGAACGGGCCGCCATGGAGCGGAGCAAGGCCATCGAGAAAAACTTGAAAGAAGATGGCATGCAAGCAGCCAAGGATATAAAACTTCTACTTTTAGGTGAGTGAGCAAACATTATTTCCTCATTCCAACAACCCTCCCCCCTCCCCTCTCCCTTTCCTCTCAGCTTGCCATCACACATCTTCCCCGCTCTTCAAGTCTGGCGTTAAAATTAAACCTAAAAACATGCAGGTTTTTTTTTTAAAGATAGATTGAATGGAACGTGTACCCAGTGAGTATTAGGGCGTACAGATGGAACCCACCCAGTTTGTGTGTGCGCCTATCCCACGGTCGTTTCCTCCATCGACGTTGTACAGGCGGGGCATGTATCAAGCTTGAGTTTAGCCTAGCTGGACACAAAAATCAATGCGACTAATCGATGCTCGTGCTTCTAGTGTGTGCACGGAGTGAGGGAGAGATTTAGGTTCAGTGGTGGGTGGGGGAGGGGGAGGAAGGGGGGGGGCAGATTTGGATTTGGTGTGTGTGGGGGGGGGGGGAGTTTGTGTTTCGTCTGAGGGGTCGGGGGTTGCAGGGTGGGGGAAAGGTCAGGTGGGGGTGTTTTGGGGCGGGGAAGAAGACGTGTTTATTGTTTGGTGTTTCTTGAGGGAGGGGTCATGTTTAGTGTTTCTTGAGGGAGGGGTCATGTTTAGTGTTTATGCCGAGAGGGGTCATGTTTAGCTTATGAAGAGAGGGGTCTTGTTAAATGTTTATAAGGAGAGGGGTCCATGTTAAGTTTATGAGGAGAGGGGTCTTGTTAAATGTTTATAAGGAGAGGGGTCCATGTTAAGTTTATGACGAAAGGGTTCATGTTTATTGTCTATGACGAGAGGGGTCATGTTTAGAATTTATGAAGAGAGGGGTCATGTTTGGTTGATTTTTTTACATAAGGGGTCAGTTATTTTTATTAGACTGCTTAGGTTTAGTGTCTATGATCTGGAGTGAGTTCGGGTAAACTGTCTGTGGCCGGATAAGTTTAGATTAGGTTAAATGCACTAATTTAGTTTAGTGTTTCTGATGGAAGGGGGGGGGGGGTTAGAGATATCGTGTACAATGAAATGGGTTTTGTTTTAGAGTATCTGGTGGCGATGTTAGGTTTAAAGTTTCCAATAAGCGGTGTTAGCTCTCGTGTAATTGATGACACCACCACACACAGACATGCAGACAGAGATAGGCATGGTGTAAAGGGTACGGTTAGTGTCTGTGGTGGTGGTGGGTGAAAGGTCAGGTTTATTGTTGTGGAGGGTGAGGTGTCAGGTGCAGTGTTTTGGTTAGGGGAGGTCAGGTCAGGTTAGAGGGGAGGTCAGATTCATTGGTGAGCTTTTTTGTTTGTTTGTTTTAGTATGGCTTAGCATTGGCGCATGGGTGTGTTGTTATACAAAAAGAGGCTGGGCTGATGAATGGGGAAAGGCTTGGCAACAACGTGTGTGTAATCATATCTGACAATACCAAAGGGAAGTAATGCTCAATGACTGTAGAGGTAACTCATGTGAAAAGTGTATCTAAGAAGGATAAGCTTAAGTCCTGCTATAAGTTATATCCAAACACATTAGGTAAAGCATGGTATTGTAAACAAGATTGATAGAGAGAAAGTTGGACTATTTACAGCTGGGATATGACACAGAAGAATCTCAAGGCAGTTGAAGGAGATACTACATCTGAAAGAGCAGCCATACAACTTTACTATAAAATTTAACAAAAATGGTGGTGTATTGCCACCATTGGCACCAGGTCGATAGTGTATGACTGTATATATATATATATATATATATATATATATATATATATATATATATATATATATATATATACTTTTATATTCAGGTATACTATAGATAATATGTAAAAATATATACAAATAAAATTTTTATCAAGTCAGATAAAGCGCATCCGACGATGAGAGCTATAGGTTTTTCAGGTAAAACAATCTAGAACTTGATGAATAGAGTAACCTTTAAACGTAGCCAACATTCAACAGTTGCATTATTTTAATAGCCCAATGCATTCACCTGCCAGTTTGAGAGTTTAAAAACTACAACGTAAAGGCAGCAAACAAAAAAAAAAAGATTTGTTCTCTTAGAATTAGAACACAAATTTTACGACTATATTTTTACCTTCAAGAATTATTAATGTGTAATAATTTTGGGAGAAATCGCTAAGTGATATTAAATATGATTTTTTTTTTTTGCAATTAAAGTGGCCAGTTTTTCATCACGAACATAATCCGAGATATATTAAAAGACAGGTCACATATTAATAGCTGTAAAAGAAAAGGCTAATATAAAAACACACAAACTACATGATAATGTGGTTGTTCTAAAAAAAAAAATTTAAAAAAAAAAAGAGTTCTTGAAAACGACTGTGTGTCTTATTGGAATTTTGAAAGACCCAAGACACCAATTAGCTTTTTAGTCCCTAGTGCATCTGATGATTCTAGTTGAGCGAGGACAACCTCTTATTTACCTGTCTATATGCTTATATATATATATGTCTAAATGCTTATATATGCTTATAAGAGACGACACTATGTTGGTATAGAAACTCGTCCTTTTTCTTTATAAATCAATAATTTCTTTTGGGGTTGTCCATAAAGGAAAGGGTGCATTTCAAATAAATCCTCCATCCTAATATTTATTCGTAACAAAAAGCCTGCCCCCCCCCCCATCCCCCGACACCTAAAACGACGCCAAAAACTCAATCACTCATCATTGCCCCTGCATTTTTTTTGTCATTTAAAATGAATAAAAAAGTGTTTGGTGACACTTTTTTTTAACCCCTCCCCATAATTTCACATCATCACAGAATTCGAACCCTCGTCCTACATGAATGTGACTATATTACGCCCCACCAGCGCCTCAGTGCACCCCCCCATATCTAACCACCCTTCGTCTAGACTTTTTTCTCGGGGGGGGGGGGGGGGGGGCACTTGAAATTTTCGGGGGGAGGGG